>NC_138204.1:93987685-94221430 GCF_964194415.1 Vipera berus
ATGAAAAGTAGAGCTTGCTTAGTCCCACACCAAGAAAAATGGAATGAAATGGGAGGGGGAAAAAAGATTTCTCTTGAGGCTAACCACTGGACCTCAAAAACAAAGTTTACATTGGAAAATTACATTCATGACTGAGCAAAGGACTGATGCTACACATATATGACATATGACTAAAATAACAGTCAGTAGAATAAGCCAACCAAGGTGTATTATTATCAAGAAATTATAAGGAACTACAAGATAATAGAAGTTGTTGGCATTTCTAATGACCATGGATAGCTCCACATTATGATCATACATGAATGATCGTATCTTGGCTTGTTATGCCATCACACACACATACACATGTGTCTTTAACCGATCTATGTAGTTGGTTTGATTTATCTGATCAGTGAAACTATTATTATCAGATTTAGAACAAGCTAGAACAGAGGTCCCCAACCTTTTGGGCACCAGGGACTGATTCCGTGGAGAAAGGTTTTTCCACGGACTGGAGAGTGTGTGGTTTCATGTGCTGCCTGGATCCCATGGATAGGGCTTTGCTTGTTTGTGCAGACCGGTTGCTGGCATGCCGCGGCCCAGTACCGGTCCATAGACTGGGGCTTGGAACCCCTGAATATTAAAGAATAGAATATTAATCATAATTCAAAATCCTAAAAATCCTAAATCCTAAAACTCCTAGCTTATATCTAGTAGGCATGATTCCTGGTGAGATGAAATGAGATGCTACTGTTAGTCAGAAGCTTCATGATTTAACTACAACTCACATGAAGGAATGTACTCATAATGAAACAGAGGATGTTAGTAATCTTTTTGTTTATTAATGTGAAATACAATGGTTTAAAATCTCTGTGTCTTTCCCACAATGAAGTTTTCAAAATAAAACACACAGATGGGAGCAAGAAGTCCCTCTTTAAATGACAAGGTATATCTTTGAAGAAAAATTTCTGGTTCTATCCAGTTGTTCATTTATAAGCATCTGATTTTAAAAATTAAATTCACTTTATATAATGCTATATGCTATATACCTTGAGAAGTAAAATAAAACAAACAAGTAGTTGAATAAGGGCCATTGGATCATTTGCATTTAAGATCTGTATGAATAAATGATATATACCACTCCTTTGATACTCCCTAACAAAACTGTGCAAAAAAAGAAAACAGATGGAATTATATAAAACAAGAGAGAATAATGTGTTATCTTTTGGTGCATATCTTTCCCTAACAGTTAATTTTAAAAAATGTAAGGAGAGACTGAACGTAGTGCCTTTCCACTATTGTAAATAGAAGGTTTTTACGCAACCTAGCAGCCAACCTAGCAGCTCGAAAGCACGTAAAAATGCAAGTAGAAAAATAGGGACCACTACGCTGGGAAGGTAACAGCGTTCCGTGCGCCTTTGGCGTCTAGTCATGCCGGCCACATGACCATGGAGACGTCCTCGGACAAGCGCTGGCTCTTCGGCTTTGAAACGGAGATGAGCACCGGCCCCTAGAGTCGGAAACGACTAGCATGCATGTGCGGGGGAACCTTTACCTTTACCTTTTTATGCGTAAATGATGAAAGAAATCTTTTTTACAATAAAAAGTTGAAAGAAAATATTATATCTGCAAAAATAATTTTTCTTTATTTATTTATTTATAACTTAACTTAATAACTTAACTATGATCTATAACTTAATTTTTCCAAGAAAGAATTCAGTCATTTGGAATAAAGATGGTAGCTATAAAATACATAGTCTTCGACTGATATAAATCTGGTATTTTTCTGCATCATTTATTTTTGCAATGGTAAAATTATGATCAGAATTAATATTTTTGGCCACCTTTGAAGTTTGCTAGATTATAATTCTGTTTTGGGATAACATAAATTGTAGTAACCAGCCTGGATTGAGGATGATGGGAACTGAGGAAAAGCACTACTGCAAGGTACCTGGTTTGGGAATTGAATTAATACACTTTTTGTAAAAATGTATTTTTAAATTACAGGTTTTTTAAAAATTACATTCCTACTCTGTATGCTACTTTGAAGTTACTTATCTTAAACAGTAATTTCATGGAAAAAGTGCACAGTGATAGAGGCATCAAACCTTTACTTTAATCAATCATTATAGTAATGATGGTATTCATAAAACACTACCTTTATCTAAACAAACATCATTTTGGGATGAAATACTGAATGGGGATGTTTAAAATGTTTGCGTATTTCTTCTTAAAGACAAACATGTATTTGCATGTTATGGGGATATGCACATATATACTTCTGATTTCTGTGCTTACTTTTATTTTTAATCACTGTTTTATTTTTTATTTTAATATTGTATTTCTTAGTGTATAATGTACCAAAGCAAAAAATGTCTGAATATCCTCCAAAAAGGCACTGTAAGGAAATCTAAAGGATGAATGAAATTTTGATTGATTTATTTATTTCTTATCCTGTTTTTATTAACTTTCTAAATAATTCATGATGACAAACGTATATAATACTCACTTCTCCTATTTTCTCCACAACAACAACCCTGTAAGGTGGGCTGGGCTGAGAGAGAGAGATGACTGGCCGCAAGGTCACCTAGCCAGCTTTCATGTCTAAGGTGGGAATAGAACACACAGTCTCCTGGTTTCTAGATCAGCACCTTAACCACTACACCAAACTGGCTAATGATCTCTTAGAACGTATTTTAAAAAGAGAAGTCCCTCAGTAGTTGCAATTATTCTGAATGTTTCTTAACTAGTGCATTTTGCACACCTACCTTTTGACCCCCTGGAGTTTCTGCCCCATGTTGCTCTTTTAGCTTCTGCTCCTGTTCCATTATATCCTTTAAATGTTCATTTGCCTAAAAGGGCAAAGAAAATTAGACTTAAGTAAACTTTGATTTCTTGCTGAGATATAAATAATAGTCTACTTAGTATAATTATTCTACCCTGAGCAATTTTGAAACAGTTCAGCCAAGGTTTTAAAAATTGTTTGCAATACAAGTCTCTCTTATTTTCTTGGTGTTCTTCCAGTGTACAAATGAGTCTTAAAAGGCCAAATGAGTTTAATCTTTAAAGCTTTAAAGTAGTTGAGCTTAGCAATACTTAGAAGTGACTCTGAAATTGCATAGACACTTTAAGACAGACTTTTTCCTAACTAGTAATTGTTAAGACTTCTACTCCTTCCATTCTTAGCTGGCATTTCCATCAGCTCTGGTTATGGATTAGGGGAGATGAAGTCCAACACATCTGGGGGGCACAAGGCTGAAGACGCTGCCTTTTTAATATTGTCTTTGCACCACATCAGAACACGCAATATATTTGCACTGGTTTTCCACACGTGGAACTTGGACCACTAATGCACTGATTCAAGAAATCAACAAATGCCTATTTAATCATTTATTTCCATATTTGCTGTTTACATCATCTGAAGGATTTGGTAGAAAATAAATGAATAGCACATATCTCAGCAACTTGAGAACAATTGTGCATTATGATTGCCATACATATCTGCTACGTCTACTTCTATGCAGAAAGAATACAGACTTTTTGAAAATATTGGATCTGATCTGGGTTTGACTAGTCATTAAGAATAAGGCTTGATCTACACACACAAACTAGGCCACTTGCTCATGGTTTGCTGAGCAAACTATGGTCTACCTTGCATGTAAGCAAGCTAATTGCAGTTTGTTTCGCTAATTCCTTATCTGTTTTCCTTCTGCCTTTCCTTTTTAAATATCTGAATAGTATCTCAAAGTAGCACCAAAAAAGCAAGGGTACTGCTTGACTACATTAAGCTATTAGTTATCCTATATGCATTAGCTGTTCAAACAGAACATGAGACTATTTTGTGTACTGAAAGACAAGACTCTTTGCCCTTTGCCCTCTGAATGCTTCATACCACTACTGGTAAACATGCAATTAAAAAAAAAACTTTGACTTTAACCAATATGTCCCCTGACCATAGGTAACCAAATTACCTGACCACCTTGAGAAATCTCAAGACTCCCTCCTCCAAAATTAGTCTGATTTCCTTTCAGATCATATAAAGCTTTTTACCCAATTCTATAGAGTTGTTTTAAAAAAAACCCAAATCTATAACTCCCTGAGCTTAAACCAGGGATCTTCAAACTTGGCCCTTTTATGAGTCATAAAAGGGCCAAGTTTGAAGATCCCTGGCTTAAACCTTTGCTTGACGTTAAGCACCACCAATACTGGCTAAGTACTTTAAGGAACTAATTAGCATTAAATGTGAAAACACTTAAAGTGTGAAAAAAAGTCAGTAAACCATCCTTTGCTGATTTAGAAAATATCGGTAACTACCACTGGGGAGGTCAGGCACATCACTGTACAACTGCTGGTGCACACATGCAATCATAACATTTACATCATGCATGTATGCATGCATAGTCATTCTGGTATCATTGTGTTTTGCTGAAGAGGCCAGATACTTTTCATTTTTCATTCGAATGATATAATACCAATGGTATCCTATTTAAAGCTGTATTTTCCACATTTGTTATTTAGTAAATGTCTTTAATATACACAAGAGTCTCTTAATTTGTTTTTCTTTCTATTGTGGCAGAATATGTAAATGTTTAGTATCCTAGATAAAGCAGAAAGTGAGACATAACTGTGAACCATATTTTAAAAAGGATTCAGAAACTAAGTTCAAATCATAGCATCACATTAGGGCTTGTTTTAAGAAATAATGGCCATGATTTGTTCCTGGTGAAGATTCAGGAAACATAAAATTGGGCTAAATAAACCCTAGCTAAGTATTTTGTCGTTATATCCCATAGATTATTATGCTTAGCAACTTAATTTTGTTAACATCACAATGGCTGAATTAGAATAGATAACTTTGCAAATCAGGAAAATGAGCAACAATATTTGTGCAAGCTCTTTCTTTCCCCCTTTATACAGCTTTGCACTTTAGTTGAAAGCTACAGGTTAGCATTCAAATATTGCAAAGAAATATGACCAAAGCTTACTGTCTGAGGGCAGTGGTGGGATTCAAATATGTGAACAACCAGTTCTTTGTGGATGCCATTTTCGCAAGTCTGTTCTGGGCCTGGGCAACAGAAAAAATTAGCTACTGGTTCTGCCAAAGGGGTGCGAACCGGCTGAATCCCACCAGTGTCTAAGGCAAGGGTGTCAAACTCACAACGTCACGTGACCTGTTGTGATGTATCGCGACTTTTTTTTCCCATTGCCGGCAATGGGGTGGGCGCAGTTTCGGCATGACGCATCCGGCCCACGGGCTGGCAGTTTGACACCCCTGGTCTAAGGGTATTTAGAAATCCAGCAAACTGCACGGTAGGCATACATTAGTTGACATTATTTTTGTTCAGTTAGAAACTTGAGAGGACACTAATAAAAAGCAATCAGGTAACCCTCACGTAAGTGATAAGCTGCATCCTTTATTTCCTTCCTTTAAAAACACCATGATGGTTAAATGAAAAGCTTACCTTATTTATCCAGAACATGACCGCATCTTCTATGTCATAGGGCAGGTCTGTAGCTTGGAAGAAGGAGGAATACTGCTGTACACATGCAATAACTTTTTCCACACTGATCATTTCTACAGTATATGCCATCATTAAGGTGTCAATCATAGCCAAATGAGCACTCTGCAAAGACAATAATGTTTTCACTAGCGGGTGGAATACCAAGATAGAAGAAGCCAGAAGAATTTATTTCCCAAAGGAATCTGACAATTGGAGTAGAAAATAAATGGTACAGAACCAGTTTTAAGTTTTACAAAACATTGGATCAAAATGGGAATTAAACATGTACCAGAACAATGTAACAGAATAGGTAGCTTCTTCTGAAAACTTCCCCAGATACAATATTGTACAGATGTTTATTTCCAGAAACAAAGCTACTGTATTGCTTAGATCTCTCTCCTATGCTTGAACATTTTTTTAAAAAAGTCAACTACTCATGTGTCCAGTTATCCATTTTATAATCTTAGAATTATTTTCTTATTTATCTAAAAGATGCACATTAAGCTTAAATGACCCAACTTTTAGTAGCTCATGCCAGCAACAAAACCAAACACACTGAAAACAAAAACCTTTTTTTGATGCAACCAACACCACTATCTTCTGGCCCAACTGTATCTTACCCCAGCACTTCCCAAAGACTGAGAAAGTGGCAGCTTGCTAGAACTCAGGGAAGAGTGCTCCACAGGGCAGAGGCTGCCACAGAAAAAGGATTATTTCTGACACCCCACTAGATGGCAGTATTTCAGAGAAGGAACATGGAATGTGCCCACTCTATCCAATATGGCGGAATGGACAGATACTCTCAGGGTCAAGTGGTCCTACAAGTAACCTGGTCCAATGCCATGAAGGACTTTCAAGA
This sequence comes from Vipera berus, assembly GCF_964194415.1. NCBI lineage: Eukaryota > Metazoa > Chordata > Lepidosauria > Squamata > Viperidae > Vipera > Vipera berus. The sequence goes on from NC_138204.1 coordinate 93,994,025, forward strand.
TGATGACCAGCATACTGAATCGCACTCAGAAAAAAAAACCTGAGAATCAGTGCACACATTTTTCCTATCACGATCCATGTTGGTCCTAGCACAATGTATTCATATTTTAGAATAAGGCTAAAGACTTCTAGTGGTTGAAGAAGAGATAACTAAATATTGGTAAAAACCACCGTCCTCATTCTATGGGAGTACTGAGTTTACAGAGCAGACATCTATGAGAAACCAAGTGATTTGTATATTTTCTTTTATTTCTAACAACGTGCTTGGATCTTGTCCATTACAAATGCATCAAATAAAAAAAATGGAGCCAAGCCATTTAGAAAACAATGTCCAAGTAAGGCAAACTTTTTTCCAATTTAAAAAATGAGAAGGTGCTACTTCTACTTCCCTTCTAATTCTTGTACTGGAATTCCAATATTTGCTCACACGTTTCTACCATGAACTTCTCTTCAGGTCAGAATGTTAACAAGGGATGAATTGATGCCAGTGTTTCCATGGGATGGAAATCTAATTTCATATACCATAAATCTTATTTGGGGATACAACCAGTGCTTTTTTTGTAAAAGAAAAAGGTGCCGGAACTCACACATGTCATACAACCCACCTTGCCTACCCTACAAGGTTCCATCCAAAAAAGATGCCGGAACTCCGTTCTGGGCGTTCTATGACAAAAAAAGCCCTGGATACAGCAATTATCAGATGAAACTCAGGAATTTCTATTTTTCTTTTCTCAAGAAAGAAAAGGAAAATATAGCAGCATCTACTCAGCCTTTTTCTGCTCTACTGTTAGACTGCTGGAAATCAACAGAGAGATATTGTGAGATGCTATGGCTAGTGAAATTATATTGTGAATGCTGGTTTGTTATGATAAGAGACAACTCAAAAGTCAGTACATAGCTTTACTCTTTTATGGTCATCCAAATGGTCACTTACTATACACTATACAAGTAAAGGTCTTTTTTTCCCTGGCATTCTTTGAAAATGTGCAAAATGGATACTGAGATGAATTCTATTGTAATATTTCTTTCCTCTCTTTTGTGTTTTCACTTACTCATTCTGTGTGTATGTGGGTGTGTCAAAATGTATTTGCAGCATAACATAGTTCGCGGATAAAGACATGAAATTAGTCTGCTCAAGTGCCCAATAATACGTTAGTCATATCCAAGCCAGAAAAATGCGCACTTGTTCCTTCGTGTGTTTTCGTGCAAGGCTGCCATGAATGGGTCCTATTCTGCATTTCAAAACCAGAAACATTTCCACCCTTCACTGCTATCTGTAGAATCCCAAGAAGACTAAACAAAAAAAAAAAAAAAACACCAGCTCTTAGATGCCCATGTCTAACATATGCCAAAGGGATGTCTGAGGCAATTATTCAACAGTGACGGTCTTCCTTTCACCTTGGAAGCTATTTCCATGGAAACTAAGCCACTTTAAATACAACATTACTCACAGTAACCATGGTTTTTGTAATGTCAGAGGAAACTATAGCGATTCTTTATTTTTTGCTGCAGCATGAATTTCCCTGAATAATTTAATCAGTGACTACTACTAAGCTTAACGTAATTAAGGGGCAGTTTTATTAAAAGGAAAGTGGATTTTTTGCTGAAGGGATAAGAATTAAATGTTACTATTAAAAGCCATCATTGTTTTGTGCTTTTTATTTGAGATGAGATAATCTACAATAACATTCCGATCTAGAAGCACACAAAAATAAATGGGATAAAAGTTCACCCACTCCACCCAAAATTTAAAAGACATGAATTTGCAGTATCCAGAAAGTTATCCGGTTATATCTTATATACTCTCTGAATTTTGGGGTAATTGCAAAGGTCATGTCTGGAAAATTAAAGTTCATGACCCAGATTTAAAGTGCTTGCCAGCTGAATTCTTAAGTCCATTTAAGACTTTAAACTTTAATTCCAGAAATTAAGCTTGTAAGCCGCCCTGAGTCTTCGGAGAAGGGCGGGATATAAATGGAATTAAAATTTAAAAAAATTAAAATTAAATAGCTTAGGGCTTTCTGAAGACCATGTATCATTAAAGCTACTATATCTGGGCTGTAAAAATCTGAATAATGACTAGAAAGCTGCATTCTAGGGGTCATTTGGATTTTTCCTAACTAGTGTAACCCTTTCTCTTATCATGTTTTTGAACAAAAACACTTCACAATTATTACAGACCAAACTATACAATTACAGGTAGTTCTCAACTTACAACAGTTCATTCAGTGACTATTCAAAGTTATAACGGCACTGGAAAACGTGAGTAATGACTGTTTTTCACACTTACAACTATTGCAGCATCCCCATGGTCATGTGATCAAAATTTGGATGCTTAGCAACTGACTCATATTTATGAACGTTGCAGTCATGTGATCACCTTTTATGAAATTCTGGCAAACAGGCAATGAGGAAGCCAGATTCACTTAACAACTGAAGTAATTCACTTAACAACTATAGCTAGAAAGGTAATAAAATGGGGCAAAATTCACTTAACTGTCTCGCTTAGCAACAGAAATTTTGTGGTCATAAGTCAAGGACTACTTATATCAAAATATTTGTGGCCAACTCTTATGTTAAAGTCTATAATTTTATGAAGTTTATTTTCTTTAGTTCAATTTATCAAATGACAAAATATTAAAACATTTTGGACTCCCTGATTCATTCCCTTAGACTACAATGCTATGTTTGTCTCCTAGAAATAATTCCCACTGAATTTAGTGAGAGAAGGAGGTGTACAAACTGAAATAGGTCTTCAGACAAAGCAATTCTAAGTGCATTTTGTTATATAAACCCTGACCCCCACCTGAGCCTACAAGACAAGTTTCACTGACAAAACTTAATATTAAATTTACCGGTACTTAAAATTGGTATTTTAAAATGCCAGCCACAAAGATAACAATAGAATCAATAAATATGGCCTTATTGTTATTTAGGCATTTAGAAATATTTTAAGTTTACAACAAAGAGGGTTTATGTGAGTGAGAACAACATATTTAGTTGAAGGGATAAAAATAGTAACTAGACAGCTTTTTATACAGAGTTCAAGCTTGTTTCTTACTGCTTCTCTCTAAAAATTGACCGGTAAGGAACATGATGATAAAGTGAAGTTACACATGTAGAACTGCATTAAATACATGAAATGAGGATGCACATGCAAGTAATCTGTTTTGATCAAGAGATTTATCATTGTTTATGTTTTATGTTCATGTTGGCCTTGTTTGATTAAGGTTCGTATTTATAAACTATCCTTTAAAAAGATAAGATGTTAGTGTCCAGTCACAGATGTTCTGAAGTCAAGGAACAGTCTTCAATGGACTTCCTCCACAGAATCAATACAAATTTCATGCCATAGGATGAAACCTATGCGTTCCACCTTTAAACACTACATAGGTATGTCACTACACAGGTGTATAACTGCAGTTATGAGTTCAAGACTTTATTGATTAACACTGGCTTAGTATACAGGCAGAGGATTATTTTGAATAGCTGTAGGCTATACATAGAACATAGAAGCAGAGGGCTGAAAAGGAACTCAGAGGTCTTCTGGTCCAACCCCCTGATCAAAGCAGGAGCCTTACGCTATCCCAGTCAAATAGTAGTCCAGTCTATTTTTGAAAGCCTCCAGTGATGGAGCACCCACAACTTTGGGCTGCAAGTTATTCCATTGATTAATTGTTCTCACTGTCAGAAAATTTCTTACTTCTAGGCTGAATCTCTCTTCAACAGGCTTTCACCCATTACTTCTTGTCCTGCCCTCAGGTGCTTTAAAGAATAAGTCAATCCCCTCTTCTCCCCTTTCAAGTTCTGAAAAAACCTATGTCACCCCTAATCTTTCTCTTCAATAGGCTAGACATACCTAGTTCCCTCAACTGTTCATCCTATGGTTTAGCCTCCAGATCCTTCATCATCTTTGTTGTTTTTCTAGTCCTTGACTGATGAGCACAACTGGGACAGGACTGAGTGAAATGACTGCTTCACTCAATGATTGCAATTTCAGCACTCTCAGTTGCAATCATTATGCAATCTTTTCAGGTGATTAAGCAGACAGAGAGGAAGTGCTGCCTTTTGAGTTAAATTCCCTCCATCTGCAAAGGGGAATCCCTCTGAAGGGCTACAGGAACCAATGCTCAGAAGTTCAGGATCTGAACTCCGTTTTTTCAGCCAATTGGAGGAAGTCCCATCAAGCAGGCAGCCTTTTCGTTCTCAAAGGGCTGCCTGCCATGGGGGGAAGGGGAAATTTCAACTCCATGTGAAACTAAGAGTTCTTCCTGGCAGGCAGCCCTTTAGCTCTCAAGGGATTGCCTGCCAGGAGCGCATCTCAGCTTTGTAGCAGGCAGCAGCAACTTTCAGCTTTCCCTTCTCTTTCCCACTAACTTTCTGGGGAAGTCAACAGAGAAGACTATAATAGAGATTGCATGATTGCAGGGCATTTGGCAACTGGTTATTACCAAACAGTTGCAAACAGATTGCCAAGCATGGCTGGAAATGCTTTATGGGCTAAAAAGCACACACTTTGTGGCCATTATGATTCTGGGCTGTTCTTAAATCAGCAGTCATAAGTCAAGGACAAATACAACATGTACAAATACAATGCAGTATGTAAGCAACAATTCACTCAGCTGTATGCTCTTTCTCTCTTACACAAGCAAATGTTAAATAAAGCACTCAAAATATTTATACTATTATTCCGCCCCCAACACAAATTCATTAAACTAACATTTCAACCCTGTCAAATGAACAACTACCATAACATTATAATTACCAGATCTCCATAAATGTGAACCACAGAATTGTTTTCTCTCATTAAGAAAAAAAAACACCAACAACTGCTTCATTACAGTGTGAACCTACATATATACTGTATCACATATTGCCATAAAGGTAAAGGTAAGGTTCCCCCGCACATGTGTGCTAGTCATTTCTGACTCTAGGGGCTGGTGCTCATCTCCGTTTCAAAGCCAAAGAGCCAGCGCTTGTCCGACGTCTCCATGGTCATGTGGCCGGCATGACTAGACACCAAAGGCGCACGGAACGCTGTTACCTTCACACCGTAGTGGTCCCTATTTTTCTACTTGCATTTTTACGTGCTTTCGAACTGCTAGGTTGGCAGAAGCTGGGACGAGTAACAGGCGCTCACTCTGTTACGCGGCACTCAGGATTCAACCCGCTAAACTGCCGACCTTCAGATCGACAAGCTCAGCGTCCTAACCCACTGAGCCACCGTGTAACAGAGTGAGCGCCTGTTACTCGTCCCAGCTTCTGCCAACCTAGCAGTTCGAAAGCATGTAAAAATGCAAGTAGAAAAATAGGGACCACTATGGTGGGCAGGCAACAGCGTTCTGTGCGCCTTTGGCATCTAGTCATGCCGGCCGAACTGCTAGGTTGGCAGAAGCTGGGACGAGTAATAGGCGCTCACTCTGTTACATGGCACTCGGGATTCGACCCGCCAAACTGCCAACCTTCTGATCGACAAGCTCAGCGTCCTAACCCATTACTCTGATGTTTTGGAAAAACTGAACTTTAAAATAAAAAATGTTTTTCAACAAGTCATGATTTCAAAAAATGTCTTAGACCAGCGGTCCCCAAACTTTTCACCTTGACAGCCCGGCCCAACACTGTGTGTGTGAGTGGCAGGCACACGCACACACAGCAGCACTGGAGCTTCTGGCATGAATGAAGGACACTTGCGCTCATGCATGGAACTCTGCTTGAGCAAAGGTGCTTGCACGTAAAGCTCCACTCATGCTAGCAGAGAGTGGAGCTTTGTGCACCTGCCCATCACTTGCACAGCTCGGTAGATCCCAGGTCCATGGACTGGTACCGGTCCGTGGCATACCAGCACCCAGTCTGCACAAACAAGCAAAGCCCCCAAACCCACACACACTCTGGTCTACAGAAAAACTTTTCTCCATGGAAAACGTCCCTGGAGGGGACCTCTGCAGTAGAGGGCTGTGGCCCTGGGATTGGGGACCCCTGCCTTAGACAGAATTCCTTGATTGGGGAAATGTACATATTTTTAATAGGGGCCTATATTTAGAATTTAAAATTATTAATAGCATTCCATAGGCTATTCGTTCTATTAGCGCTATCTCAACTTGTAATTTGAAAAGTACTGGGCATTTTTGTATATCTGTATATCCAGGTAATGGCATCTGTAGAATAACATTGCACATTTACCCTTCCTTGTTTTTGTAACATTCATTTGAAACATATATTTCTTTCCTTTAAAATTAATTCTGAAATACCTTTTTATTACAAGGTATTTTCTCTATCTCTATAATATTTTAGACTCTTTCCTGAAAAGGCAGCTCCAAGCAGCCACCAGATAGAGCATATATTCTCTTCACAATAGGTTTGGTTGGAATAGAAAAGCAACATATACTTAGTTGTATTTATATTTTAACTGGAATATTATGAAATGTCAATAAATAAACAAACAGTCCTGAAATTGTCTCAGATTTGCTTTTAATAGTCCATTGGGATAGGGCAGGGGTGTCAAACTCAATTTCATTGAGGGCCACATCAGCATTGCGGTTGCCCTCAGGGGGCCGGGTGGGTATGGCCAGGGTGGGCATGGCCTACTGGGTGGGTGTGGCTAGAGTGCATATGGCCTACTAGGTGGGCGTGGCCAGCTCTACATCGTTCGCATCAAGGGTGCCTATGGGGGCCTGGGCAGGAGTGGGACAGATCTGAGGGTCTCTGGTGGAAGGAGGGTCTCTGGGCCAGGGCCAAGGCAGTGGGGGCCGTTCCCTCACTGTTTCCAGGATGGCTTCGCGGGCCACATGAAACCACTTCGCGGGCCGGATCCGGCCCCCGGGCCTTGTGTTTGACATTTCTGGGATAGGGTGTCTCAGTGGGATCTTACATTTAAAAAATGCATTAACAGTTTACAGGTGAAAAACATACTTGCTATGGCAAAACATCTAGTTCCTTCCATCCTAATTATAATACAGACCTTGCCCAAGGTGATTATCTGGACTGAAACAGATTGATAGCTAGACCTCACCTTCCCATCTAGTGAATAGAGATTATGGCAGGCCAGTTAAGGACTGGCCACTGGACAAAAAGGAAAGCTGAGTAACTGGGCAAAAATTCAAGAGCAGCTCACAAGATTGGGATGGTATTATCCCCTTGGTATGCTGAAACTTCTCTTTATTAGATTAGCAAGTTAATATAAAAAAGACTTCTGTGGAATCTGAAAATTAACATTGCAGCCAATTTGAAAAAGCTGCAGTGAATGAAGGGTTCTTAATACCATAAATATGCTCATATTTTAGAAGTCCTACAACTTTTGTTTTTGCTTATTAACGATTCCTCATCTGAACTGGAGGAGGAATATAACAATTTTATTTCAGAAGCCCTACAACTTTTTTTTGCTTATTTGCTTATTTACACAAAGAGAAAAAACAGTCCAACCTATCAAAAACAGTACCATAAAAACAGAATAGAAACACGTTAAGATAGGCAAGAAAATGATAAGTGAGCACCTGTCTAGTCTAGGTGAGTTCAAATCACCAGGACCAGATGGATTACACCCCAAGGTTCTCAAGGAACTGGCAGATGTGATCTCAGAACCACTGAACTGTATCTTTCAAAATCCTGGAGCACTGAGGAACTACCAGGGGACAGGAAAAGAGCTGATGTAGTTCCTATCTTCAAAAAAGGAAAAAAAATGGACCCAGGAAATTACAGACTTATCAGCCTGACCTCAATACCTGGGAAGATCTTGGAAAAGATAATCAAGCAACGAATCAGCGAACACCTACAGGGAGTGCAGAATTATTAGGCAAGTTGTATTTTTGAGGATTAATTTTATTATTGAACAACAACCATGTTCTCAATGAACCCAAAAAACTCATTAATATCAAAGCTGAATATTTTTGGAAGTAGTTTTTAGTTTGTTTTTAGTTATAGCTATTTTAGGGGGATATCTGTGTGTGCAGGTGACTATTACTGTGCATAATTATTAGGCAACTTAACAAAAAACAAATATATACCCATTTCAATTATTTATTTTTACCAGTGAAACCAATATAACATCTCAACATTCACAAATATACATTTCTGACATTCAAAAACATAACAAAAACAAATCAGTGACCAATATAGCCACCTTTCTTTGCAAGGACACTCAAAAGCCTGCCATCCATGGATTCTGTCAGTGTTTTGATCTGTTCACCATCAACATTGCGTGCAGCAGCAACCACAGCCTCCCAGACACTGTTCAGAGAGGTGTACTGTTTTCCCTCCTTGTAAATCTCACATTTGATGATGGACCACAGGTTCTCAATGGGGTTCAGATCAGGTGAACAAGGAGGCCATGTCATTAGATTTCCTTCTTTTATACCCTTTCTTGCCAGCCACGCTGTGGAGTACTTGGACGCGTGTGATGGAGCATTGTCCTGCATGAAAATCATGTTTTTCTTGAAGGATGCAGACTTCTTCCTGTACCACTGCTTGAAGAAGGTGTCTTCCAGAAACTGGCAGTAGGACTGGGAGTTGAGCTTGACTCCATCCTCAACCCGAAAAGGCCCCACAAGCTCATCTTTGATGATACCAGCCCAAACCAGTACTCCACCTCCACCTTGCTGGCGTCTGAGTCGGACTGGAGCTCTCTGCCCTTTACCAATCCAGCCACGGGCCCATCCATCTGGCCCATCAAGACTCACTCTCATTTCATCAGTCCATAAAACCTTAGAAAAATCAGTCTTGAGATATTTCTTGGCCCAGTCTTGACGTTTCAGCTTGTGTGTCTTGTTCAGTGGTGGTCGTCTTTCAGCCTTTCTTACCTTGGCCATGTCTCTGAGTATTGCACACCTTGTGCTTTTGGGCACTCCAGTGATGTTGCAGCTCTGAAATATTGCCAAACTGGTGGCAAGTGGCATCTTGGCAGCTGCACGCTTGACTTTTCTCAGTTCATGGGCAGTTATTTTGCGCCTTGGTTTCTCCACACGCTTCTTGCGACCCTGTTGACTATTTTGAATGAAACGCTTGATTGTTCGATGATCACGCTTCAGAAGCTTTGCAATTTTAAGAGTGCTGCATCCCTCTGCAAGATATCTCACTATTTTTGACTTTTCTGAGCCTGTCAAGTCCTTCTTTTGACCCATTTTGCCAAAGGAAAGGAAGTTGCCTAATAATTATGCACACCTGATACAGGGTGTTGATGTCATTAGACCACACCCCTTCTCATTACAGAGATGCACATCACCTAATATGCTTAATTGGTAGTAGGCTTTCGAGCCTATACAGCTTGGAGTAAGACAACATGCATAAAGAGGATGATGTGGTCAAAATACTCATTTGCCTAATAATTCTGCACTCCCTGTAGAGGCAAACAACGTTATTACCAAAAGCCAACATGGGTTTGTCAAACATAGATCATGCCAGACAAATATTATTACATTCTTTGACAAGGTAACAAAATTAGTGGACCAGAGGAATGCTGTGGATATAATTTACTTGGACCTCAGTAAGGCATTTGATAAAGTAGACCACAACCTACTACTTGACAAGATAGAAAAATGTGGCTTAGTCAGCATCACCACCAGATGGATTCGTAGCTGGCTGACCAGCCGTATTCTGCGTGTGGTCCTCAATGGAACTGCATCTACATGGAGGGAAGTGTGTAGTGGGGTGCCCCAGGGCTCTTCACATCTTCATCAATGATTTGGATGAGGGGATAGATGGGGAACTCATCAAATTTGCAGACGACATCAAGCTGGCAGGAATAGCCAACACTCCAGAAGATAGGCTTAAGATACAGAAGGATCTTGACAGACTTGAACTTTGGGCGCTATCTAACAAAATGAAATTAAATGGTGAAAAAAGTAAGGTTCTACATTTAGGCAAGAAAAACCAAATGCACAGGCATAGTATAGGTGGCACCATGCTCAATAGCAGCAACTGTGAGAGGGATGTTGGAGCTCTAGTGGACAATCACTTCAATATGAGACAGCAATGTGCTACAGTTGCCAAAAAAGCCAACACAGTGCTAGGCTGCATTAATAGAGGGATAGAATCAAGATCACGAGAAGTATTAATACCACTTCACAATGCCTTGGTAATGCCACACTTGGAATACTGCATCCAGTTTTAGTCACCATGTTGTAAAAAAGATGTTGGGACTCTAGAAAGAGTACAGAGAAGAGCAACAAAGATGATTAGGGGACTGGAGGCTAAAACATATAAGGAACGGTTGCTGCAATTGGGTATGTCTAGTTTAATGAAGAGAAGAACTAGGGATGACATGATAGCAGTGTTCCAATATCTCAGCGGTTGCCAAAAAGAAGAGGGAGTCAAGCTATTCTCCAAAGCACCTGAAGGCAGGACAAGAAGCAACAGATGGAAACTAACCAAAGAGAGAAGCAACCTAGAACTAAGGAGAAATTTCCTGACAGTTAGAACAATTAACCAGTGGAACAACCTGCCTCCAGAAGCTGTGAATACTCCAACGCTGGAAGTTTCTAAGAATTTAATTTTTAATTTAATTTAATTTTAATTTAATAATATTTATATACCGCCCTTCTCCCTGAGGACTCAGGGCGGTTCACAGGGCAAAAGTCAAATACAAAGTACAAACATTAAAAAGAGATTAAATAATTGCCCAAGTTAAAACAATTAATACAATAATAAAACCCCAAAAATAAAATTAAGAGTACAAAAAAATAAAAACCCCACCAATCCCCATCAGGCTAGGCCGGCTTGTACAAACAAAAACGTCTTGAGATCGCGACGAAAGGAGCGAAGATCGGGCGCCATCCGGAGCTCTACCGGCAACTGATTCCACAGCTCCGGAGCGCCCACAGAGAAGGATCTCCCCCTGGGCGCCACCAATCGACATTCTCTGACCGGTGGCACCCTGAGGAGGCCCTCTCTGTGGGAACGCACAGGGACTGGACAGCAATTTGTCTGGAATGGTATAGGGTTTCCTGCCTGAGCAAGGGGTTGGACTAGATGACCTCCAAGGTCCCTTCCAACGCTGTGTTGTTGTTGTTGTTATTATTATTGTTGTTAACTATTCCTCATCTGAACTGGAGGAGGAATATAATAATTTTCAACAGTAAATGTAACTTGTCCTAATGTACCTCTGGCAGCTGGAAGAGGTTCTGTTCCGTTTATCACTTGGCCCTTAAGAGATGTGAACTATCTGAAACAAAGTATTAACCTCAATTCATAAGACAAGCACACTGCGGGAATAAAGGGAGGTTAAATTCAAGCACTCTTGAAAAGAAATTCGCCAATTGTCATAAAAATGAATTGTTTTTATTTATCTTAAAGGAAGCTAGCTTTGAATTCCAGGCAATCCACTCTCCAAATAGGAAGATTATAAGCCTTTAAATTTTTTTAACACATACATGTAAACAATTACATTATATATTGAATAGTTTTCCTACTTGTTAACTACGGCTACTTTATTGCACAGAAAAATATAGTCTAGTCAGTGACCCTAATACAGACACAACTATAATTACATCGTACAGGCTTATAACATGAAATTGTTAAATTTATATCTATCCTATAATTCAGTGAATAGTTGCTTGAGCTTCAGCTTCAGAAGAGAACATTTTTAAGGAGTTCAATTTTCCTGATACCAAGAAGCAAGAGACCTCTTTTAAATTGCCAAAAATGTAATTAATAGCATGAGAAAAATATTTCAATTAGGTAGCTAGAGCCAAATTTCTCTGACAATTAATAAAAACATAATCAGACAGACAGAAATATTTCAGCCATTTATTTGTTATGAAATTTTGTATCTGTATATATTTTTTTACATTTATGCTATATAGCTTTAACCTTGGAAGGACGGAAGGCTGTGGGCAGAGTTAGCTTACAATACTGCATTTTAACCACTGCACCATCAGGGCTTCTAATGGTTCAATCCCTTGATCACCAAAGTTCATCTGGAGGTTCCTTCTGGCATTATTTCTACAAGTTCCTTTGTTTGCATTGTCCTATTGAGTTATAGTTCGTTCATGTATAAAAATGGTATAATAGCTGTATCAAAATGCTGTAGAAGAGGGAGGTATAGCAAGGTAAAGAGAGAAAAGCCTGTGATACATTTCTCTCAATTCCAGAATTCAAAATGAAGTATTCTTGCCCTTTTCCCTGTCTTCCTATGCTTCAAATGTCCTAAACAATCCCTTATGGAACAAGGTTTGTTTCATATGGTTGCTTTTCTCCCTAATCTATCATTTTGACAGATTATTACCTGAGCAGGTGGCTTCATTTGGGTTTTATGGTAGGCATGCGTTTTCCTCATGATCCATTTGTATCGGTTTATGCTTATGTTCATAATTCCTTGCATTCCTACCAAAAATCTTAGTAAAAAGTTTTTGATGGGAGAGTTGTTCAATTATTCTAAGCCACAGTGTGTGTCTCTCTCTCCCTCCTTCTAGCCCTCCCTCTCTCCCCCGCCCCCCCTCTCTCTCCCCTCCTCTCTCTCCACCACCAAAAAACTTTTCTCATAACTATTCTCCCAAACAACTATGCTGGGTACAGAATTATTGAGCACTGCAAAGAATGTTGGCAATGGTCCCTTGCTACCTTCTGTGCCAGCTAATTGGGGGCACTTGTTATCCTGTGCAAAGCAGAAAATATACCAAATTTGCCCAACTTTTTCTTGCAACTGCACACTGGATAGGAAAGCTTAAAACAGCTATCAAACATTTTTGGACTAAATTCTGGATTTTAAAAACTCCAACTTGACATTCACCCTTTCTGTCACTAAAAATCCAGATTACATCAACTGAATTACACAATACAATAATCAGTTTAAAAACAACAGTACTGCACAATACTGCTATCCCTTCACCCAAGATTCAGAGTAGAATACTAGGTATCTGCTATAATACTGACTCTAATCCTACACTGTACAATCAGCTAAACAGATGCTAATTTTAGGGTAAGTACTTGCCAAATACCTGAGTGACAGTATCAGAAAAATCATTGAAATAATATTTCCACTGTTTTTGTACTTCTACGTTTCCATGCAGTTACGTACAACTGTAATATTCAGACTGAATAGCCTCTTTAAAATAGTTATTGGATACCAACAGCTTCCAACTCAAAATTTAAATAAAACATGCAAAGCCATTTCAACATTTTTTAATCAAAGTATAAATGAACAGGCCTATATGGACAGATAAGTTACACTGTTTTAATCAAAACAGGAAACCATGAGGAACCAGATACAGACTTAGAATAGATTCATTTAAGTCATTCAGTCATGCCCAAATTGTCTTGCTGATTTAATTGCACTGACTATTCTTATTAAATTTGAATCCAAATATGTATAAGCAAGACAAAGGTCTTAAATATGTAAAACATCCATCTTTTCAGTTATCAAGATTTTCTGAACTAGAATAATTCAAGCTATTAGGGCAGTGGTGGGATTCAGCTTCAGCTTTGGTAGACCTGCTAGCTATTTTTTTGTTGACTTCGGCAAATCAGCTGATGCCTAACACTTTTTTGCAAGGCTCAGAACGGATTGCCGGAAGTGCGCGGATGCCACTTCCAGAAGTCCATTCCGAGCTGGGGAGGCCTCCCAGGCCCAGAATGGCCCACCGGAAGTGCATGGACATCACGTCCGGAAGTCCCTTTTGAGCCGGGGAGACCTCCCAGGCGCAGAATGGGCCACCGGAAGTGTGTGGACACTTCCGCCACTTCCAGAAGTCCGTTCTGAGCCTGGGAGGCCTCTCCCAGACCTCCCACGCTCAGAACAAACTTCCAGAAGTGGTGTCCATGCAGAGAACCAGTTGTTCAGGTATTTGAATCCCACCACTATATTAGGGGCAATAGAGAAGAGCTATATTATTCATCTCTTCAACTCTGTAGCTATTTAGTTTCTTCAGTTTATGATATTTGACTTGCCAATTTATTGAAACTGGAAAAAAAAGCCCCTGTAGTGCTGCTAAGAGCACTAATACTGCAAGGAACAAACAAGAACTAACATAGAAATCCCAACACTCACCATCTGAATAGGTTTCTTGTGCAAGTCTCTCTCTGTTACCAGTTTCTCCTGGTCGGTAACATAGAGGCCTTTTTGTGCCAAAGCTTGGATAACAGCATCATGACCCAGAAGAGGCTTGGCAGCATCGCTCTTAAGGATGAGACTTCCCGCACGACAGTAAAGTTCTGCAGATAGCAGCAAATTAACCACAGGAGGCTTAATATGTTCCTGGTCATACTGATCTGTATAAAATGGTTCCCGAAGCTCATCTGGTATATTTTCTGGAAAAAAACATGCATGCCTCAAGTTAAAAATGACAGTCTAATTCTCAGAACAAGTACATAATCTGTTCTAAATAGCCATAATACATTAAAATGACTTCATAATTGCTCTAGTATCAGCATCAATATCTAAATTCCGCTAAGCAAAACATTCAGATTATCTGCAAAATTTGCCAAGATTTAATCCCTTGTTTTTGTTCCTTAGAAAGTAATAATTTGGTAATTTTGGTGGTTGTACGATAATGGGAAAAGATAGCTTCAAGCTTCCGGGCAGGATTCATGGTGAACTAGATCTCTCTGGACAAGTGGGAATGACGTTGGGTAAACTGGCTACCAGATGGTGAATTTTGGCCAGTGGGATAAAGAAGAATTTGTGAGATCGTCTGCTTGTACTCTAGATGGATGCTCCTTTTGAAAGTCAGCAGAGACTAAGATTTTCTGGTTGGCTTTGAATTAAGTGACTGGGATCTGAAGAATTTAAATCATGTTCACAGTCATAATACAGTGCATATGGAGACAAAACTTTGGGTGTAATTAATTTACAGCTAAAAAAGAGATTTTCTGAGCAGCAGGACAAAAAAATTCCACTTGGTGAGTTAACATTCTTTCTGGATTACAAAGGGAAATAAAAGGTTTTTAAAAATTGACAAAAAGCTTAACCAGGAATGGATGTAAGAAATATGTCTATTGATAAGAGGTGAGATATGGGAAGAAGAGAACTTTTAGTGAAATATCAGAGAAAGTGATAAGTTACTGTAATTGTCTGTACTTGTCTGGAGGGAGGAGGAAGTCATGTTTTTATATATCTTTTTTATTTTCTTTATTATATTTTTCTTTTTCTCTGCACTATTTTTCTTGCCGTTTTGTACTCTTAGTTATTTTTATATTTGTATTTCTAAACTTTTAAAAAAATTAAAGCTGGATAATAAGTTAGTTGAATCATTTGATATTAAAGTGACTAAATCACTTATCAATACTTAGCAATACTAAATTCATAGTTTTTGAATAAAGAATCAATGATATTTTTAAAGATGAAAGAGCAGATGAAATAAAGTTTAAAAAATGAAAAGCTCTGTAAAACAAGTGTCTGTAAAACAAATTAATCACAAGGTAGAAATTCTCAAGAGTAAGACAGAAGTTAGAGAGAGTTTGAAAGAGAACTAGATAATCTGGCTGCACTGGAATTGAGAGTGAAGAAATTTTGTTTGATATTTAGAGCAGAAGATTCTGATGAAGATATTAAATAAAAGATTATTTACAAATTTAGCAATTTTTAAAATTGGGATGAGAGGATTCAGAGGCAGAAATTATAATATATATAGAATAAATACAAGATTTGCAAGAATACGAATTACAAAATATGAAACCAGCAGAGGTTTCAACTGAATTCTGTCCACAACTTAAACATCTTTAATAAAAGTATATATTGGTGGCAGGAGGAGATAACTTCAAAATAGTCTTCTCTTACAAACTCTTACTCTTTCTCTCTCTTTCCCCATAAAACCACAATCTATTGGAGTTACTTTTCCACTTCTTTCAAGAATTAAAAAGTCTTGAATAAAAGCCTATTTTAAATTCAAATTATAAACTCCTAGGTTATAGCAGTTTCAGAAAAAAATGGGGGTTCATATAAAACTAATTCCATCAAATAAATAAAGGTCCTATGTAAAGATACTACATCAATAATAAGTTCCCCAACATGCTGGTTTATTCTGTAGGGAGAATTCTATGAGTCTGTGTCAGAAGTGATATAATATAGAAACAGTGTAGTTACTTCAGTAAGAACAGGACAGCTGTGGAAACAAGGCCTACTTGTTAACTTTATGGCTTGCCAATTCAGCTCTTCAGCCTGGAAATATGAAGAAACAAACTATACATGACAGAATGAAGTTGGAGAAGGGTTTCTTTAAACTCTACCAGCACCATCTTCCTTTCCAAATATCTTTGACTGGTTGCAATAACTGAAAAAAAAATCAGCCCAACAAAACAGTAACATTTTTTTTATTTCAAGAAAACCTTATGTAGCATTGTGAATCCAGAAAGCAAAAAAAATCAAAATCAAAATGGGGGTCTTGGCAGTGATATGGAACCTCTGCCCCTTTTTGTACATATGTCAATGTGGTGTCCTTGGTGCTCTATAAGCTTGGCTGTTTCCTTACAAAGATTTCATTAGTCAACTAGGTAACATCATCAGTGCTATTTGTCAGTGTTGCGTAGATGTACAAAGAGGCTTACAATATTTCAGTATTTCCATTTTTACCTGCACACAATACTGTTAAAAAATGGCACTTTTACAGTACGTTTCTTTACAGCATGAAGGGATTTATGAACAAGCTCTAACTTCAAGTTCAGAGTTTACTAAGAGGAAGTCAATACTAAATTTAGTAAATGAATGCTGTGTGCTGATTTTGCCTCTATTCCAGAAAGCTTTGAAGTCAGGATATAAAGTTGATAAGCAGTTTAAAGTAGCGGTTTGGGCAATCTAGCTCACCATAAATATAATGCTGTTTATGATTATCAGCCCTGCTGATTTCAGACATAAGAAGATAACATCATGAAGTGATTAGTATTCCAGAAGGCACTGACCACAGAAAGACTAAGTCTTGATTATAGAAGGACGGCCCAAACCTCCTACTTTCGCAAAGATGCTGTGGCATAAAGAAGATCAAGGTTTGCATTACAAAAATTACTGTAATACAGGACAGCTTTGCTATTTTCCTTTTAGGAGTGGCGCTCTCCAGATGCGATGCAACTCCAGTCTCTTTCTGCCTCAACCTTGTAACCTTCAATTGAGCTCCTTTCCTGTGCTGATGCTGCTAGAGTTCCCTTATGCGTCTGCTCTATATAGTACAAAATGTTCCCAAGTGCAAAAGCAAACAAAGGTCTTTGAACAGCCATGCCGAATCGCTTGCAAAGGCGAATAAAATTAATTGAGGTATTTTTTTTCTTTCATCTCAATTTATATTTTAATTATATTATCCCCTCCATTCATCCATTTCTAAAAGCAACGTAACCCCCCCTGCGATTTAAAACAGGGAACTGGTAGGAAATTTCAAAAACAAAAATTTAGAGAAATCTACAGTACACAATCTATTTTTCAATATAATACATACTACTAGGATTGATCCAAATGTAAAGATACACAGAAATAAGGAAGCACTGTCTATAATTTATCTACAGGGTATCCAACACTTGTTCTAGACTAGTATTGTAATGGTTAAGGTGGTGTTTCTCAACCTTAGCAACGTTAATATTTGTGGGTTTCAAATCCCAGAATCCTCCAGGCAGCACCTGGAAGTCTGCACATCTTAAAGTTGTCAAGGTTGAGAAACACTGGGTTAAGGTCCAAATTAGGGCCTAGATCTAGTTTGAAGTCCATCCTCTGCAATGGAAACTCCCTATGTAATCCAGAGATGGGGAACGATGGCTCATTTATGACTTGTGAACTTCAACTCCCAGAATTCCTGAGCCATGGCTGGCTCAGGAATTCTGGGAGTTGAAGTCCACAAGTCATAAAAGGGTCATCGTTCCCCACCCCTGATGTAATATAAGGTGCTTCACACGATGTTTGTTGTGGGGGGGAAAAGGAGGAGGGAATGTTATATACATTACCTTGAGATCCTGAAAAAAAAGGGAAAAAAACTCTAATAAATTTAAACACACACATTCAGTAGACAAGTAAGTTTGAAGTACCATCAATTTTCAGCATATTTTGTACTTTGAGTCCTATTTAGAGTCACCGAAAAAGATTTACTTGTATCATTTGGCAATATAACATGCTGCTGCTGTATTATATGTTGTGAGTTAGTAACTCACAGAGAGGGAACAAGGTTAAGCATCTAAGATCCAAGCTATATATCATTCTTAGGATATAAACATATCATATCCAACCCAGAGATAAAATGAGTAATTATTAAGTCTGCTGTACTATAAAAATTCTAAATGTCTCCATGGATAATTCCAAAAATAAATACAGCTGCCAAACTGAAACCAAATACGAATATTCGAACTTATTTCAAGGGCAGTAACCTTATCATATTAGAGTACTTCTATACTAGACCAATATAGAAGTTGCATAGGAAATTGGAGCATCAGTTTGATCATCTAGAATAGATTAAATGCTCCTTTTTCATTATACTTCTATTTTATTTATAAGACTTAAATGCCACTTTCCACTCTGGAGCTGGAGGTGACATAAAAGACTCCCGGACCGCTCCACCAGTAATCAGCACTCAGATCAGCATAAATTAGCTCCAAGGTCAACTTCAGACCAAGATCAAGTAAGCAACACCCCAATCAAGAAGCTGCCACAGAGCCATTAGTAAACAGTTCAACCAAAGAATTCCTAAGACTGCCCCTACCCACCCAGAGGGGCAAAACACTAGAATATAAACAGATAGCAAACAACACTCCTTACTAGCACTAATGATATTACCTAGTGAGGTAATGAAACATCTGCAAGTAAACAAGCAAGCTCAGAGAGCACAAAGGACCCCTCATTTTAACCCTGAGCTACAAATATTCTCCTTTATTGGTAATACATAATATTCCCTTGTCCTGATTCTTCTCCATTTCAATAATTCTGACAGGTATTTGGGCTAAAAGGGATTGGCCTAGCTTCACCTGGTGAACTTCTATAGCTGAAAGAGAACAGAAACTGCCTCTCCCATTGCCAGTGCAATACATTATCCAGTACACCGCATTTACTCTGGGTGCCTAGTAATTAAAAGTTAATTATTGCTTCTTCATGTCTATCTTTTGATTGCACTCTACTTAGTCTAACTTATATGGAGAAGCAGATTATATATATAATGTATCTCTCTGAACACTTTTTTAAAAAAAGATTATGGGTTCCACTAGTAAACTCTGGAGAAATTGTAAGATCCATGGTAGTCAAAAGAGCACACTAATTATTTAGAGAATCCCATTCATAGCATGTACCTCTATACTTTGCACAGACATGTGTAATATGTCACAGTATTGTTAGAATGATGCACACCCTTACAGGTAGTCCTTGACTTATGACCAAAATTTCTGTTGCTAAGTGAGATATTTGTGAAGTGAATTTTGCCCCATTTTAGGACCTTTCTTCCTTGTTAAGTGAACTACTGCAGTTCTTAAATTAGTAACAGAGATGTTAAGTGAATTTGGCTTCCCCAGTGACTTTGCTTGTCAGAAGTTCGCAAAACGGGATCGCATGACCCCGAAACACTGCGATCGTCATAAATATCAGCCAGTTGCCAAGCATCTGAATTTGGATCACATGACCATGGGGATGTTGCAACAGTGATAAGTGTAAAAAAGTCACAGCTCACTTTTTCCAGTGCCTTTGTAACTGAATGGTCACTAAGTGAATTGTTGTAAGTCAGAAACTACCGGTATATCGTGCAAATGTTGCAATTATGCAGTGACATGATGCCTGATGCAATTGCACAAGTCATGTTATGATCTCATGATGTAGTATCATAAAAGGACTAGGGGTGACATGATAGCAGTGTTCCAATATCTCAGAGGTTGCCACAAAGAAGAGGGAGTCAAGCTATTCTCCAAAGCGCTTGAAGGAAGGACAAGAAGCAACGGATGGAAACTAATCAAGGAGAGAAGCAACCTAGAACTAAGGAAAAACTTCCTGACAGAACAATTAACCAGTGGAACAACCTGCCTCCAGAAGTGGTGAACGGTCCAACACTGGAAGTTTTTAAGAAGAGATTGGACAACCATTTGTCTGAAATGGTATAGGGTTTCCTGCCTGAGCAGGGAGTTGGACTAGATGACCTCCAAGATCCCTTCCAATGTTGTATTATTATTATTATTTTGTCCTTTTCATCCACAATCACCTATGATTCCTTTTTCAGGAGCAGAGTTAACTGTCATTAAATAATTCTGTCTCTCTTGGATTGAAATTCAATGTAGTCCTCCTTACTCAGCAAACTACTGACCTCAAGCAGTTAGACAAGGACAAAACCACTGCGGAAGATTGTTCAGATGGAAAGGATGGACAGGCACAGGAATATCTTCATCTCAGAATAGCCCCTCCCCCATCTAGACAGGCAATCAAAAGGAGAAAAGAAGCATCCCAGGAGGAAGTCAGAAAAAAACCAGTTATATATCTTTTGTTACTATGAAGAATGATTTTAAATGTTCCAAAGTTAACCGAAGAAGCCATATCTCTATATGGTCACCATGTAAGCAAAAAAAACTAATGAATAACTATTGTACAAATTAAATTTGTCTGACCAATATCCTAATCATTATCTATATTGGCTAGATTGATGGCAATTTCCCACTGCTATTATACATAAATATATAAATGAAATAAATTTATATAAATCAACAGAGGGTGCACAGATTCCTGCATAATAAAACACTGCTAGAAGGTCCCCTTAGTTTAAGCAGCAATCATTTGTTTTTAAACTTTGCCCAATTAGCTGAAAAGTTTTAGACAATTCAGCTATTTTCATGTTATTATGCAACTGGTTTTAAATAAGTTATTTGAAGTGACAATTTGAAGTGACTCCTTTGGACAAGGAACACTTAATAAATGCTACTTAAAATTACTCCATCGTATTAATTTTTACAGCCTTTAGAAATCATACTAGACCTAACAGCGTTATATCCTCTGTGGAGTAAATATCTTTTCTGGGGAAAAAAAATTCAGAAATGCTGCCCAGGCAAATGAATTAAATTTCCTTTTCACACCCTTGCAAATCCTGGAATACTTAATTTTTACCTCTTGTAACCTATGGAAGTTTCTATTCCTGATATCATCAGAGGTCTACATTAATTTTCCAAACCTGATGCCCTTTACAATATGTTAGAACACCAACTCTGAGAATTTCTCCACTCAGTATGCTACAGAATTCTTGAGAGTTGTAGTTCCAACACAGATTATGTTGTAGTCACAGCATAGGTGCTGTAATGTAGTTGGTGGATGGTGGTTTTCTGAAAAGGCATCAAGTTGAGAAAAACTGTTTTAATATATGATATGCCTTATCATGCCAACACAAGCAATTTTTAAATGCATGGACCTCAGTTGTTACACTTCTACAGAGAAGCAAACAATGACTCAGTAAACTATATGAACCAGGTATTCTGTCTAGTTCAGCCCTTAAGACCCCATTTCTAATGGATCCTTCACAGAACAGTACACATCTGACAATAAAGTTAATAAATCCTCTGAATCTAGTTCAAGGTTATTGTCTAGAGATACAAAAGCCATGCCAGCATGCAACAAATTAAGACATGTTTGCAGAGGAAATTTTGCTTTTTGTTTATAATGGTCACATCCACACATTGATTTAATCCAGAGCTGGCTTAATAAAATATTTATTGTATATACCCACAGCTGGCAAGGTTCACAAACCAGCTGAGCTATAAAACATGATTTACAAACTACAGTAGCTCAATTCAAACTGCCTAACTTGGTCAAAGCCAAGCAAATCACGTCATGGATTTGTGAACCCAGCTTTGTAGTTGTCCTGAGTTCTTTGAAAAGAATATGAAACATTCTATTAAGATTTAATTTTTAGTCTAGAATTGTTTTCATGAGCACTATCCAAAATCCTTTGTTCTTTTATGCTACAAGATTTCCAGCTATCGCATAAGTTATTGTAGAAGGAAGCTCTTTCCTATTTTAGGTGCAATGAAAATTAATTTCAAACTTAATGCTTTGTAGAACGCATTAACCTAACAGTGGGATAGGTTGAATAGGTCATGTTGTAAACTGAGTCATCTCTGACAAATGAAAACAATTTCTAATTATTATTTATGGGGTTGCTGAAGTATTTATATTAGCAATGGATTCAGCATTTGTTTTACCCAGATGCAGTCACACACAGCCACACAAGCATCAATGAGGGAGCAAGTGTACAATAATGTCATCATGCAAATTCTGCAGCGCACAGACTTGTAACAAATATTGTGATATAAATCACGTTTGAATGATGTCATCATATACATGCTATTCTGATAACTCACAGCTGGTTATTATGGGCATTGCTGTGTAGGTTAAAATGATGCTTTCTGCCTCTGATTACACTTTAAAACAAAAACAGGCACTTTAAAATGTTACAGGTAATCCTTGATTTACAACCATATTTTTAGCGACCATTCAAATTATTTATTTAGAGTATGGCATACAATGTCAGGGAAATCTACACATGCCAAACACCCAATGCAGTCCCGACAGCCTAAATTGCTAGTTCACTCTGTTTGGTGCTTACATATCTAGTCTCGGTGCACCACGGGGAGTAAACTAGCATTATACCAGCTAACTAGCATCTTTTGGATTGCTGGCTTCTCTGGGCTCCTCTGCTGGTCTTGCGCCATGTTGCAATGCCTCACATCTGGCCAGGTCCAATGCCGGCTTCTGCTCTCTGTATATATTCGGATTTACAATGGCACTGAAAAAAGGGACTTATCACTGGTTTTCACTTATGACCGGTGCAGCATTCACATGGTCACTTAATCAAAATTTAATGCTTAACAACAATGTGATTTACTTAACAATGTAGTGGTTTGCTTAACAGCTGTGGCCAAAAAGTCATAAAATGGAGCAAAAGTCACTTAATAACTGCCTTGTTTAGCAATGGAAACTTTGGTCACAAATGTGTTCATTAAGACAGGGACTACCTGTAATATATACTGAAATATGCCATGGTCACATCTGACTTCAATCTAGCATATAAATTAATGGAATGAGTGCCCAGGTTGCACTAAGGCTAAATGCCTGTGCTACTCAGCACGTTGTGATGCTGCCTCCCTTAAAGTATAGGATCCACAATTTGGGCTGCTAAAATGCATCTTATATTTATTTTTTATTTATTTTTATTTTTATTCCATTTATATCCCGCCCTTCTCCGAAGACTCAGGGCGGCTTACAAGCTTAGCAGTAGCCTTCATTCTATGTATATGCCTGCTTGTTAGGGCTTTCACACACACACCCCAAGCGGCATTATTACAAAGTCAGCTTAATTGCCCCCAACAATCTGGGTCCTTATATGTGTCTATTCAGGAAGAGGATCGTGTTAAATTCAGTTAGGGAAAGTTAGATGACATTATAGCTTTAAGATGCTATAAGATAAAGCCACTCAGCTAACTTTTTGGATATAATGGCTGAACAAACTGTAGCAGACTTTTTTCAAACTCAGGCTACTTGATCAAAATTCAAAGCAATTCCCATTCAGTCTGAAGTGCCTAGCCAAAACTGTATTGCTGGAACCAAATCTCTGGAAATTTATTTGCCACTAGATACTCTAAATCTATCATTATTGAAACAATACAACTTGACTCTAAATCCTTTCAAAGATGACAATGTCAGTCCACTATCCCACCACTCCAGAATCATAAAGCTCTGCTAAAACAAACTAAATGGAGCCATTAAGTCAATTCACTCTGCTGGATTACATTTGAACAATGCATATTGATTACTGCATCAGACCCAAAAGAGTACTGAAAGAATTCTTGATGCTTCCAAAATGTATAACAAAAGTTAATTAAATGTTATACTATAGTTCAGTGGTTGAATACACAAATCATGCTTTCTTTTAATATTGTTAACTATGGTTTGCTGATTCAAATCACAATTATTTTGATCCATACATGTTAAACCAGGCATGTCAAACTCGCGATGTCACATGATGTCACGTGACATATTGCGACTTTTTCCCCATTGCTGGCAATGGGGTGGGCGCGGTTTCATTGTGATGCATCCGGCCTGTGGGCCGGCAGTTTGACATGCCTGTGTTAAACTATCAAACATGATTTCCAAACCATAAAAGATGTATTCACTCATTATCGTAAACTAAAATTAAACTATACTATATTGTCAACTTATGTTGTAATTAGAACACCAATTACTGTAAACTTATTTGCAGTTTAAGAAATCAGAAATACAAACATAATGCAAAGTCCATCCCACATCTGCCCTACAAAAATAATACTGATCTAACTTCAGGATTGCAATAAGCATTACTGTGATTATAGATAATCATATCTCTATACCTCTATGTCTCTCTGTGAAATACTTTAAAATAGTCTTTTTGTGGCATCTCATCCAAGAGACACTAAATTTTTGGAATGTTACAATGAAGTCTAGATAGATAGATAGATAGATAGATAGATAGATAGATAGATAGATAGATAGATAGACAGACAGACAGACAGACAGACTGATTTTTACTTTTGAGTTTCTCTAGACTCAATACACTTATCTAAAGCCCATCAGAATCTTACATCTCCTATCCCAGACCTCAGGACTATGCATGGGTGTTTAAAGCACAAGCATTTCCAACAGTATAAATCAGTGGTTTGCACTTCAATAAAGATTTGAAGAATAAGGCCTAGGGAGACATTCAAAAGCTGCTAATACTGCTTAGCACTATATGCATTGTGAAAATGGGCAGCATAAACCACCTCCTTGCAACCAGTTCTAAATGCATGGCTTACTAAACCTAATAGCTTGGGTTCATCTGTGTGGCTGAACCCAGGAAGTTGTATTTAGTAAACCACGGTTCAGTTAAATCATGAGTTAGTATGTTGCACAAAGATAACCTCTGTAAGGCCAAAAGCTTATCCAGTTTCCTCCATTGTTCAATTGATAACACTTAGTTGGAAGGCAACAAAAGGCCTTCCATGCTGCCAACTGCAACAGGAAAACAGCAGTTTTGATAACAACTGCTGGAGGGGAAAAATTGATGTACCTATGTATGTATAGTCTGTTTTTATATTGCCTGATAACAATATAAAATCTTACAGGGTCAATACAGTACCTCAACCTAAATAAATGTTCCATTGTGTGTTCAGAAACACAATCATTTCTATGTTCAGAAACCAAAGCTGCTTTAGGGCATTGGATTTCATATGTTGATGAACCTGCATGCAACATTACAGGGATTCCCCAATCCTCAGGCCCTGGACCAGTATCAGTCTGTGGCCTGTTAGGAACCGGGCTGCACAGTGAACCCAACTTTAAACTGTGCATGCGAGGGATCTAGGTTGAGCACTTCTCTTCCCCCTCCCCACACACACACATTTGTGGAAAAATTGTCTTCCACGAAACCAGTCCCTGGTGCTAAAAAGGTGGGGAACGCTGCAATATTAGACACTGATGAAATTCATTTATGCCTTGCATTATACCATTAGGTAGTTAGGCTGCTTTTTACTTAACTGAATTCTCTGAATCCAGCCACTGTGGTTTGTATACATTCACTTAATTAAGGCCCTATATAACAAACCATAGTTGAAGAAACCATAGTATGTTGTGATGTATTAATGAATCCTAAGATTCTCAGTCTTTTTGCTTTATAAAGATAATAAAAGAGGTGAAATACTGGTAGGAATCTTCTAAGGGCAAAGAACCCCACTGAATGTTATGTTTGAGAACCCTATTGTTAGGAATGTTGTTTTAGCACAATGACAGAGAGGTACACATACATAACTCCAAGAGCTTTTTCTTCTAAGAAAATTAGAAGAATGATTCATTCATACATCCTAATGAGCTGCTATGGACTGTTTTTTTTTTAAAAAATAGCATTTATGGTGGCTTCACAAATAATAATAAGCCATAAAGCAATGATAACAAACTGGAGTACCAACGCACCATTCCTAAAACTGTCAACAGTAATAGCTAAACATGATCTGCAGTTATTTTCAGATGAAATAATTATTAAAATAGACAAAAGGTGAGTAACTTGATGACCACAGTTCTTAATATGACAACAAACATCTCCACCACTGACACCATAAAAGAACCCAGAGCAGAATACAAATAAAAAACCTAACTTCAATCAAAAGAATAAAAAGTAAAACAAGCCCCCATAAAACAAAACATTATACCCACTAGAGAAGGATTAAAACAAGGATTTATTTTAAAGAGAAGTCAGAAGCAGTTGTGGTAAATGCCCAGAAGAAGAAACATGTTGCCAATCGTCAAGTAAAACAAGACATTATGACGGCCACCCATACTTCCTTAGGAAAGTACCCTAACTTTCTAAGAAGAAGGCCTTACTTTATATTGAGAGCCAGCCTCATTGACGGTGTTACTTGGGTGATATAGTGGGAAGAAGTCTTTTACATTTCATGAAATTCAACAACAGCTGATACACTGCAAAGCACTAGTGTCTAGCATTGCCTTCATGTTCAATAGCGTCTCTGTTCACCAGCCAGTCCCCCTGGAAGATGGCTACAAGAAAGACAGCAATAAGATGGAGATGGCAGAGAACAACCTAGAAGTGGTAGCAGGCAGCAACTTGTTTAATTTGCCTTCCATTAAATGTATGATAATGGACAATTGACATTTTAGCAACAAGAATGTTGCAGTTCACTCATTGCAACCATTTTCTGAATGTATTCTCCATTATACTTGCAAACTTCAAAGCTACCAACTGAATAGGCTACAAAAATTTGATAGGCTATCAAATCACAAGCATTTCTTGATCAGCAGCGGTTCCAATTCAAGCATGAAGTAAATAATGTCACAAAACAAGTTATTTTGGAAATCAAAATGAAACAATTAGAGTAGTATGAAAACATAACACAAAAGCAACATTTACACTTTGGTAAATTGTCTGTTGTTTTTCCAAATAATACGTCCATATGTTTACAAGACCTATGACTCTCTGTGAAGAGTAACTGATTCAAGAGGAGATGTTATAATGGTCTTCTGTGTCTGCATCATTTTCTACATTTTGCTTCATGCAGAGAGATAATATACTTCTGTGTTTCATGCTGTGTATACTTATTTGTCATCCTTTCTTAAATTATCTTTCAAATGAAGAGTATAAATAATAGCTCTATAAAATATAATTCTGAATAGTGGCATTTTGACCAACAGAGTAAAGTTTTTAAACAGAAAACAGTCAACTATCTTGCTTGCATGTTTACCAAATCCTTTATCTTAGAATAAATTACACATTTCTCCAAGTTAATCATGTGTGCCTGTTTACTTGGAAATTATTCACTGACTTCGATGAGACATAATGCCTCAATGGGACATAATGGGACTTAAATGAACACACAGGATTGTAGCTTAGAGTTCACACATTCACACATATCACCTGATTTCTGTGTACTTGATGCTTGTACTCTTTTGGTGACTAGGAACTGAAATTTAGGAATGTGGTTTCACTTGTTTATCAGACAATAATTACTTCAACATTACCACTACGCATAATTAAAATGTTTTTCAAGATTGTACCTGCAAAGTGAAATCCTATGTAGTGGATAATAAGAGTATGTACCATTTCTGAGATTTAGGTACCGTCCTAAATTTCCAGCACATCAGCATTTTTAAGCACAAACATTCAATGATTAAAAAGAGGGGGAAACACAAAGTCTTGAAAGATAATAAAAACCCCTGCGCAAATAAAGACAGGCTGACAATTGAATATATATCTTTCTACTCTCTTGTACATTAACTTGATAATTTGTGACAGCTACTTCCCACGGGATACATATTCTAAGAGAGGTACCTTCTAACCTTTTGTCAGGAACAAATCACAACTGTTATCTTGTTACATTATATATTAAATTCAACAGTTGAAGAATTGAAAGTAGAAAGATACTCTTTTCCCATTTTCTATAGTAGACAATAACAAAACAGAGGATACTGAACAATGACAGATGGTCACCTTGTAAAGCTTTGTGAGACGCCTCCATTATTTATTTCCATTATTTATCTTTGCCTCCCCTGTGTTAATATTGTCACTTAATATTTTTTTTGTGGTAAATATTCTCTGAAAGCCTTTGGTGGGAAAAAGGCTAGTCTTCTCTTTACAGCCTAGATTGCAATCAGAAGACGCTCCCCGTTTTCATATTTCTCTCAACCTTCTTCCAATGGGTTAGACAAGGAGAAAACCCTGAGCATTGTTTTGAAAGGACACCACTGTGTTTCACCTAATCTGAATTACTAGTCGTAACCCCCAGATGCCATTCAACATTTGTTTTCAATTTATTTATTTTTTCCTATTTAAATGGAAAAACAGAGTCTATTTAAGGAGGAGGTCAAAGGAAGTACCCTTTTGCATACAAGCTGATGGAAGAGCCAATTTTTTTTAAAAAAAATCATTCATGGGAAGGCAACCCACGCACACTGTAACACAAATCACAATTGTAGCAGTGACCCAAAAGCTATAATAAAACATTGTATATTAATAACGTTGATACCACCTTCGAGCCTTGATTCCTTTATTATTATTATTATTATTATTATTATTATTATTATTATTATTATTATTATTATTATTATTATTATTATTATTATTATTATTATTATTATTTATTCGTGTCTTCAACGGATGGGTGATTCACACATGCAGCAGTAAAAGAAGCAGAGCAAGAATCCAAGAATGGCAGAAATGGAGGCGCTGACAAGAAGCATCAACCTACCTGTCCCAAAGGCTTTGGCCACTAGCCACGCTAGATTACAGGCGATCTTTGCTCGGGCGAAATCGTAGTGATCAAACGGTTTGATGGCTGGGACAATGAACGTCTTCTTCATTTCCTTGACGTCTGCAGCATCCCCCATTTTTCTTCCCTCTCCCTCCCCCACCCCGGCCCGCGGAACCTCTTCCTCGCCCTCCCGCCTTCCCCCCCCCCGTCCCCCGCGCTTCCAAGGGATCTACATGGTTCTCCTGCTGGAAGGAGCCGCGCTGGCAAAAACGGGCATCTGTCAAACACCCCGAATCACGTTTCGACCTCGGGTTTCGTTGCGGCAGAAAAAGCGAGGCGGGCGCGACGACCTCGGCGACGTTTTTACGGGGTGCAATCTCCCTCTCCGCCTCTCTTTTTGCGCTGCATAAATAAATGTGGGAAATGTGGGGAAAGCTCGGGTGCCCTTTTTATTTTTATTTTATTTTTCTTCTCCTCTCTTCCTTTCCCTCCTTTCTCCTCGGGCGCTTTGTCTCGATCCTCCAAGCCGATTGGGAAAGGACGCCAATTAAGGGCAACTTCGGACGATTCCTCAGGCGGGATGCCTGTGCCCCGCGCCGTCCTCGCTCTTGGAAAGGAGCAGCTCTCCGGCCAGCTGAAAGAGATCCCTTCTCTCTCTCTCTCTCTCTCTCTCTCTCTCTCTCTCTCTCTGCCCTTCCAACCGGAGGCGGTGGGGGCGGGAAAAGGCGCCCGAGTGGGAGGGAGGTGGCGGCTGGGCTTTTCCTGCAGTAGCTGGGAAGAGGAGGAAGAGGCGGCGGCTGGGAGATGGCCAGCAGCAGCTCTCCAGACCGGCGGGCTGCCCGAACAGCGGCTGGCGCGCCACAGCAGGAAAGAGATCCGCGGCGGAGCTGGGTGTGGCGCGCGTCGCTCTTTCTTGGCTCCCGGCTCCGCGCCGTTTCCTTCCGTCTCAGTTCCAAAGCAGCAGCCCCCCCCCCTCCTGCCCTCCTCCCTCTGCCCTTTCGGCGGCTTGCCCTGCTAAACCGGGACGCCGTTTCGGCTGTGTCGGTGCTACCGCCGCCAACAGCCGCCAAAGCCGCAAATAGGCTGGGGGAGGTTGGGGGGGTGGGTGGGGAGGGAAGGAGGAAAGCAGTCGGGCACGCAGACGCATGCGCGCTCCGCCGCCTCGCCACAGAGCCCCCTCCTCATGGTGAAAGGGCTTCGGCTTGGGCGGAGCTGAGGGTGGGGGCAGAAAAGCGGAGTGGTCTTTCCGTGACGTCCGGCGTGATTCGAAGAGAGAGAGTGTGTGTCACGTGGCTGCCCGGCTCTACAGTGGCTATTCTTGATGCGGGCTGGGGCGCTGCCTTGTCTTCGCCCGGGTCCCAGGCGCAACCTCGGAGCAGAGGGGAGGCTGGATCCATCGGGGTAATAATGGGAAGCTCGCCGGAGAGCTTTGCAAAGGAAGGAGGGCGTTGGAAGGCCTGGAGCAGAGGCGTCGGCGGGGGAAGCGAATCGGCCGCGATGCTCTGCGCGTCGCTTGCAGGAAGCTATACTCCCTTTTTGCAAAGGAGGACGCCTTGGACCCGATGTCCGAGGTCTGGAAAGGAACGATGGGTTTTTTGTGGGTTTTTTTTCCATCTCATGTAGGGTTAAGATGGTTATGGACATTTGCTGAAAATCGTACATAAGATGAAGTGGGTTTTAGTTCTCAAAGGATTTTGGTTCTATTTTTGGTTGCTTTATTCCTCCTTAGATAGTCTTAATTCTCAGGAATTTCTGTTTATAAGAGAGAACCGGTCTGCTGTTAGTGTTTAAGGCAACAGAGTAGAAACGGAGAGACCTTGAGTTCCAATCCTGACTTAGGCGTGAAGATAGCTAGGTGACTTCGGGTCACTCTGTCACTTCTGAAAATCCTTGCCAAGGAAACTGGAAGGACTTGTCCAGGCAATTGAAAAAGTATTAATTTAACCTTTCCTATCTTAAGGCATGAGTATATGATATCAGTGGAATATAATCCAAGTGTATTTCAATATCATGTTGTAAATTTATACAGTTATATCATAAATTAAATGAAGAACATTAACAGATCAAACCAGCATGACACTTTAAACTGCTTGGACAACTGAGCTCAAATGGGAAGGGCATTCCAGGGATAGATTAACTGCATAAGGAAAACTTTGAGTACAAAATCCAGAGAGATTCCCCCCCCCCTCCTGCTAAGCTTTTGTTTATAAGCCAAAACCAAATAAATCTTATCAATCTATTATGAAGACAGCATTAAAAATAGAATCAAGGAAGACCACGTTCAAAAGGGTTAACTCATAAACATTTATTGGAACATACCATGGTGTTTGAGGTTAGGGTTTGTGTGAATAGCCGAGACCCTACCAACCACCTCAATTTTAATGAAGTAACTGTGTGAATGTATTTGGACTACAAGCTACAATGCTTTCCTGAGAATAAAATTTTACAGCACAATAAACTTTTCAGTTATCAAAGGAACTTAAAATCATACTGTAAAGCTGATTTGTTAATTATTCTTCCCAAGAAGCAGGTAAAGTGAGTTTGATGAGCCATTATCAAGTTCACAGTCCTATGTTGGAAAGAGTGACCTGTTTTTAAAGAAAAGCATTTATGTCCTTGCAGACCTGTGTTTAGTGTAAATATAAATTTTATATTTTCACTTAAGAAACTCAACACTTGTAATTAGGTTTAAGTAGCATTTCTGCTTTCAATTCTACAGTCTATGTTTTTATTGTCATAGAGAACTAGAGTTTCGGTCTGTTAAAAGCTGTATAAATTGTTATAGCTTGGAGGAAATAAAATTTCAGAGACAGTCTCAGGTCTTGTCTTTCTAATTATAAATTGTTTAAAGATATAAAAATGTGGGTCAAATATTATTATATATTTCAGGATCCGAATGCTTACTTTTCTTCCCTATATGGTTTCATAAAATCTGCAAATTGGAAATTATTTCATGCAAATGGTACTTAAAGCATATGTGGTAGTACATTTATTAGATATATTGGATGCCAGGGTTTTTTGAGACATACACAACTGACTACAACTATAGTGGTTGTAGGCTCCTTTAAGTGTATGAACAAATCTGTCTTAAAGAAAATACTTCAAAAACTTAACAAGCACTCTCTTTTATCAAGCCTTTTTTTTTTTACCAAGCAGCAACACTTTCAATCCTGGTGGTAGAACAATGATAGTACTCTATTTTATATCCATTATATTCTGGAGATTGAGTCATTAATATTCTGGAGAAATGTGCAGAACTTGGGCTTCACTGCCTTCAGCTTCAGCATTTGCTTCTTGATAACACTCTACAGGCCTTGTTTAAAAGGAATCTCCCCCTTTTCTGCACTAGCTGTTACAAATAACGTGCAAGCATGGTTAGAAGTGCTGAGGAAAATATTTTCCCCGTCATTAATTTTCAAGAGCCTTGCATCATTAAATGCAAGAGAAAAAAAAATGTCTTCGGTGCTGATGACCCTTTCTGCAGAGCAATCAATCAATTTTTGTTTTAAAAGAAACTTTCAACAAATGTGAGCTAAAAATATGGACAGGAATGAAAGAACTGTAACAAATTATATTATTTCCCTTTTTATGAGATAGAAGAGAGGGAACTGCTATTGCTTCAGGAAATTGGATAGCTATGGAGTGGGCCACTGATGAGATTTCTTTTCTGCATCCATAATGTGGCTTCATCTGGAAATTTGCTTCGTGCTTCCTGGAAGCATTTTTTTTCAAGCTTGGTAAGAATGAAAAAAAAAACAAATGAAGTAATACAAATGAGGCTGCATAGAAGTACTCTGAGTATATCCCCCTACACTACATTGTGCATAGGGACTTTCTGTTTGGATAATTAATGAATAAATGATCCCGGGAGCTCAAAAATCTATGTTTTTAGAGAGTAACCAATTCGTTTCATGTGTGGACATTGGAACTTTGAGTGAAAAATGCTAGATGTGAAATCCAGTGCAGGTAGTCTTCATTTAGCAACTGTCTTCTTTAGGGACTGTTCACAATTATGACAGTGATGAAGAAATAAGCTTGTGGCCAGTCCTCTGCAAGTCTAAATCAAAGGAAAACTGAAGCACAGTCACGGTTTCACTTATCAACCTCTTCAAAAAAGGACTACCTACTATATATAAATATTTGATTAACATTTCTTATGGAAGAGCTATTCAAAAGCCTACAGCTTAGTTTAATGGTCAGGTAAGTAAGCAGGAGATGAAGCAGAATTATAGGCTACCAGGCTATGCGTATCAGACAAGGTTAATGAGCTTGGCTAGAGGAGTCTTAAGAGGAGACAGACAACCAACTGCCTTAGAGGCTGTTTTTAATACCATATTTAGAACAATGAAGGGAAGATAATTAAGAATGGAGAATTCAGAACTTGTTTCAATTTGTATTATCAAGATAACAATTTTCTATCTGCTACCTCATTTAATTGAAACTCAACATTAAGAAAACCAAGATCATGGCATCTGGTCCTCTCAATTCCTGGCAAATAGATGGGGAAGAAATGGAGGTAGTGACAGATTTTATTTTCCTGGGCTCCAAGATCACCGCAGATGGGGACTGCAGCCAAGAAATTAAAAGACGCTCCTGGGGAGGAAAGCTACAGCAAATCTAGACAGCATACTAAAAAGCAGACATCACCCTGCCAACAAAAGTGCGTATAGTCAAGGCCATGGTTTTCCCAGTTGCAATGTATGGCTGTGAAAGTTGGACCATAAGAAAGGCTGAGCGCCAAAGAATTGAGGCCTTTGAACTCTGGTGCTGGAGAAGACTCCTGCGAGTCCCTTGGACTGCAAGGCGATCAAACCGGTCAGTCCTAGAGGAGATCAACCCTGACTGCTCTTTAGAAGGCCAGATCCTGAAGCTAAAACTCAAATACTTTGGCCACCTAATGAGAAGGAAGGACTCACTGGAGAAGAGTCTAATGTTGGGAAAGATTGAGGGCAAGAGAAGAAGGGGATGACAAAGAATGAGGTAGCTGGATGGAGTCACTGAAGCAGTAGGCGTGAACTTAAATGGACTCCAGAAGGTGGTAGAGGACAGGAAGGCCTGGAGGAATGTTCTTCATGGGATTGCGATGGGTCAGACATGACTTCGCAACTAACAACAACAACAACCTCATGTAAAATACATCATCATCCATTTCTCTGGAGAAGCCTGCAAGAATTGGAAGCATGCAATTTGTCACCGTTTGTGGTGGCGTTGCTCATTATATTTATATTCTTTCTTTCCTCCGGGATCAATAAACAGCATACATAGCACACTTCCTTTAAATTTATCTCCTCATTCATCGTCCTTGTGAATAGATTCGGTGGACAGATTGCTAGTCCCAATTATATGTGGTTTTTTTTTGTTCAATCAGTGCTATTTTTTTGTCCTAACCTGTTACAAAACTAACAAGTCGGTTTGTTAATCGTTATTCCTTCTTGCCTGAGCTGACATTTCAGTAGCAACTTTTCCAAATATGGAATCCATTAGGGAAGTTTAATTAATCTTCCAGGAAACTCAGCTGCCAAGATCATCTGAGAAATTCAGCTTGAGGAAATTGATTCTATAGCCATTGGATGGACATTCCCTCTTGACATCAGTGGAATATAACTGTAAACAAAACTATTTTTGTTTCATTGGTTATAAAAATGATTTAAATGCTGCTTATTTCTCTGAGCCTGTCTGCACTTGTCTGTCTTCTGAGCATTTCAGTTTCATTGAAGACTGCATTAATACATTCATTTGTTTCATGGTCTACCTGCTCATTAGAAATATTGCTCAATTGGCTAACAATAAAATACAGCCGAAAGAACAGAGTTATAATTAAAATATTATTCATTAAATAAAATTGAAGCTTCCAAGAAACTACCTGTGCAAGCATTATACTGTATGTTGCTCAATAATTTTTGGTTGCAGTCACTTTATCTATTTATGTATGTAGTCTGTATAGTTGCAAGACAAGAAGGTAGCGATAGCAGACTAGGTGAATACTAATTATTGTGGAAACAGAAAAAGAAGAGTCTGTACTTTTTAAACATAGAGTATGGGTTCAAAGGTTTGGCTTATACAAAAAAGAAAATAACATCCTGAGGAATAGTTGAAAAATATTGGAATGTTTCTTTTAATTTAGTCATGTGCTGTACCTGAAGGAATAATTCTTAACATTGCTAAAAAAATGTATTGTTGGGAACTAGGGATGCAGAAAATAAAGCTATGGAAAGATTAATACCCAAGAAACTCTGATGAGGTTTCACCATGGTTAAGTTCCCGTTATCACCATAGCATCTCACAAAGTATGAGTTGAAAGGTATCCTTTCGGTGATAAGTCACTGAAAGTCATCCAAGTCCCTGTTCAGTGTAGGTCTCCACTAAATCATAGACAACTAGTGGCCATCCAGCCCCAGTTTGAAAACTCCCAGCAATGGGAAGTCCAACATTGCTCTAGGCCAGGGGTGTCAAACTGCTGGCCGGCGGGCCAGACACATCATCTGGAAGCCACGCCCACCTCATTGCCGGCAATGGCAAAACTGTCCCGATACATTGCGCGATGTCACGAGTTTGACATGTCTGCTCTAGGCAGTCTTTTTTTTATTGAAAAGTTTTACAGTACATTTTATGTATAACAAAACAAAACAAAACCCCTCCCAACCCCCTCCCCTCTTCCCAACCCTCCCCAACACCTCCCTCCCTCCCCCTCCCCCCTCCCCGACTTCCCAGAGCTAAATACAAGGTATAAAAGTACAAACAATCATAGTCTACCATATGCAAACAACAATAAACTATTAAATCTATCGCACTTTAACTCTTATAAAATAACTACAAGCAATATAAATATCACATCAATACAGTACTTATTCAAATGCTAAGTGAAACTTTTTAGTCCCATATTTATTCTGGATATAATCAATCCATTTTTTCCACTCCACAATATATCTCTGTTGCGAATGGTCTTTCAAGTATGCTGAGATCTTTGCCATTTCCGCCAGGTTGGAAACTTTTAAAGTCCATTCTTCTATAGTCGGCAGTCTTATACACTGCTTAACAGCTTTTACTGGTGACAAATTCCTCCTAATAATGTTTGAAATTTCTTTGTGCTTAATTCAACTCATTGATCCTTTCCACGCAGAACAGATATTTGTAAACCCTCATCTTCCCTTTTCCAAGTTAAATGTGCTCAGTTCCTCTAACATTTCTCATAGAGCATGGTTTCCAGACTTAATATTCTGATAGCTTTCCTATAAAGCTTCTCCATGACTATTTTAAAGTGCAGAGCCCAAGATTAGAGATAGGACTCCCAAGTGCAATTTAACAAGTGCAAAATAAGATGATACTGTTTACTTCCTGTGAGCTGGATGCAGGAACTCTATTAATGCAGACTAATATTGCATTGCTTTTTTACAATGAATCATACTGCTTGCTTACGTCCAGCCCCTGTTAGCATTTTTCAGTGTGTTTACAGTGACACAATGCACTACAAACTAGGCAGCTAAAGTGGCTGCGACTGAAGCAGTTTACACATTCATAAAGTTTTATTTTATCGCAGTGTGTACAAACCTATTGAGATTAATGTATGTTTCAGTGTGTTATGTGAGTCCAGACAACTGCTTCAATTGAACAAAACATAAATGAATAATAGTAACTTGTTTGGCAGTTCGAGTCTCACTGGCACAAGGTTGACTCAGTCTTCCATCCTTCTGAGGTCAGTAAAATGAGGAGCCAGATTGTTGGGGGCAATATGCTGACTTTGTAAACAACTTATAGAGAAGGCTGTACAGCACTGTGAAGTGTTATATAAGCCTAAGTGTTATTGCTATGTATTATTTAAAAACAGATATTATTTACAATCTTCCCAATCCTACATATATATACTTCCCAGCAACTTATCATCTAATACCTTTATAATAACATGAAGTATTTCTGAGTTCTGTTTGGTGCTATAAAAAAAAAATCTTAAGACATATCTGCATTGCACCCTTCAGCCAATCTTACTTACCCTGCATTTGTGTGATCCTGACTCTAAAACTGCTTGTCATACAAGCACAACCAATGAATTTAAACCCACTGGACTTTAACTCTCTTTGTTTAAGAATCAATATAGATAGATAGGTAGATAGATAGATAGATATCAAAAGAGCACGAAGTACAGATAAAGGACAAAATCATTCTGAATAAGGTTAAATGCTTTGTGTGCCATGGAGAAAACTGAATTTGAATCCAGTGAGCTGGTTCCTTCTCTATGTCTCCCAATAGCAGCAGCAAGTCCGGAGAGTTTCTGTTGCTGAAGACTTGAACAGAGATGAATTAATCATCTTAGTATAAGAACCAGTTTGCCATATGCGCCAATTAGTGAGTCACTGGAATGACAAACTCCCAAGGATGCTGATCACGCTAGATGCGGTGCAAAAGAGGATTCCTGACTCTGACTCAGAAACTACATGAGATGCATATAAGAATATGTCATAAATCTGTGGCTCCACTTCTCTTCCCTCTCTGTTGAAAACGTGTGTGTGTGTGTGTGTGTGTGTGAGAGAGAGAGAGAGAGAGAGAAGCTTCTTATAAGCAGCTGCTCCAGCCATGGAGAGCTTGTCCCAAATAGGTTGCTTTCCAGCAGTAAGTGAAAGCCAGCTATTTAGTTGGTTAGCTTTTAATTTAACTGCTTTTATGCCAGTTACAGGTAGTCCTTGACTTATGACCACAGTTTGGAGCAGAATTACCATTGCTAATCAACATGGGTGTTAAGTGAGTTGCACCTGATTTTATGACCTTTTTGCCACAGTTGTTAAGTGAATCTCTGCAGTAGTGAAGAGAATCATGCAATTATTGAGCAAATCCAGGGTTCCCCATTGACTTTGCTTGTAAGAAGCCAGCTGGGAAGGTCACAAATGGCCTCGGGACACTGCAATTGAAATAAATATATGCCGGTTGCCAAGTGCCCAAATTTTGATCATGTGGGGATGCTGCGATGGTCATAAGTGAAAGGATCAGTCGTAATTCCACTTTTTTCAGTGCTGTTTTAACTTTGAATAGACACTAAATGAATGGTTGTAAGTTGAGGACAACCTGTAAATTTGTTTTCTCATCTATTACAAGGAATGATCCTCTTACAAAATCTCGTTCTGCTTCAGAGTAAGATAAATCTGTGCACAAGTAGAATTATGAGTAGGTAAAATCAGCTTTTTTTTTGTTTTTAAAGCAGAAGCTACTTCAGCTTTACTTTCTTTGCATAGAGTCCACGCATACTTTGCTTCAAGTTAACAAAATGCACAAAAAGAGTTGCTAACAAGGGAATGGCTAGCCAGCCTCACATATGCGGTTGAAGGAGAGGAATATTAAAAACAGGCTGAAATATGTAAATAGCAGTCTCAATTCCATCACTGGGAATTCAGTCGTCCGTATCTTTTAATCACAGCAGAGCAACAATTTCTAACAGAAATAATTCCCCAAGAACCATGGAATAGGCTATTGATCTCCATGTAAACCATGCAAGAAGCAGAAGCCGCTGTTGTACACTGACATGTCAGCTGCAGCTTGGTACACAATAATGAGACATAGTAAATAAAATTTGGCACTCAGGAATTGCTTCAATAAATATCTCTCAACTAGGAATGTCAAAAGTCAGATAGTGTTTGTTCATACATTACATTAAAGCATTGATTCTTAAATTCTGGTTTATTGAAACTACGGTTAGCCTTTTGTGCCAAAACCAAAGAAGTAACGTTATAGCTTAGCACAGAAGTGTCCCATGCTGGCTGGAGAATTCTGGGAGTTGAAGTCCACAAATCTTAACGTTGTCAAGGTTGGACACTCCTGGTTTAGCATAATGTATCAACCCAGTCTAGACTAAAACCATACAAACTACCTTAGAGCTTACTGTACTGTGATTTATGAATCAAGCCTGTCATTGTGGAAACAACATACAAGTGGTTTATTATGTAGCAAAGACTACATTGATAGTTCTGTATGCTGCATATAGACCTAAAAGATGTAATTGTTTAATGTATTTGTCCTGCCATTTCAAGCCTTCAGAACAGAAGACTTGTGAGGCGATGTAGCCTCATTCTCAGTTATATAATTGTGGCAATTGTTTATGATTCTTTGTCATACTTTCAGGTAAAGCCCTACATATCCTAATTCTTTTGAAATAATATACAGTGGATTACTGTCAGAAACAAAAATGCATTCCTCCAGGAATGTATCATTGGTTATCTGAGAATAGAAAATACCCACTTGATTTTATTCCACAGCAAAAAAAAAATGTCAAAAATATATCAGGAAGAATTTTGAGAGACAGTAATTACAGCCATACCTTGCATTTCAAAAAGCAATATTAACAATTTATCCTAAAATGGTTCATTGGACATTAGGTAAGGCATACTGAAAACAGCTATCATTTTTCAGCATTAGCCCTGTTAAATAATAGCTCTCTTTTTTAGTAGGTCGATATATAGCTAATAGTCTAGCAATATATGAATTTATCAAAATGAAGAGGTTAAGGCTAGCATTGCAGAATGTGAGATGACCAATACATTGGCAGATATTCATCTATTCTGAAAAGGCCTTTGGCCATGTTATCCTTTGATAATTATCTGTCGTCATGCCTCCATTTTTTCGGCAGGCTAAGCTGCCTCTTATCTGACTATTCCCCTGGCTGTAGCTCTTCCCCATTTCCCAAGCTATAAACCTTACCACCACTGGTGTTTGGGTCACATCAAGGATTCTACCTTTTTGCTCATCACATCAAATGTCTTCACTATGAGCATGTTCGCGCCTCATTCCTTTCAACTCATCTCAAACACCTTCTTGAAAGCAATGCCAGGATGGAGAAGGGAAATTAAGCTGAGGGATATCAGTTGTATGAGTACCGCTGCTGGGTTTCACTTAGCGGGCAAATGGAGAAATGGGTGATGGCACAGTGTTAGAGGACAGAGCGAGGACAGAGTGCTGTATCCTTGGCAGTTTGCTCCTTTAGAATGGCAGAGAAGCAATAAGATTGAGCTGGCAGTCCAGCTGAGTTCTGGGAAGAAAAGAATGTTCAGTGTGACCTGATGTGTTTTGTTTGTTTGTTATTTGCCTCATGCAATATCTCACTGGTTAGTGCTGAATTGCATCTAGTGCAGAAAAATTACTTTTCATATGCAGCACAGATCCGATGGGCGAGATCTCCTATTTTCTCTTCAAGTGATAGGTCACTTCCCCCCTCCCCCCCAAATTATTCATGGTATCTTAGTTTCAATGTTAAATAAATAAGGCTAGTTTTCTTAAAATAGTACTACTGAAAATTGTCTTCCTCCCTGAAAATGTGTATTAGCTATAATAGTACTAGTTTTCACTCCATGTATATTTGCCTTCTCCATTAACTAGAATTGCTAAATGCACTTTTCCACAATTTTAATATTACACTTTCTGTCACGATCAGATACATAGCCATTGTGGGTTTTTTTCTGATTAACTTCTTTGTTAGGTAGCTTTGGATTTTGAGTTTTAGAAAAATTCAAGTATTCTGCCTCTCTCTCGTTCTAGTAAATTTTGTTACCTATTTTTTTTTCTCAACAACAAATCTCTGGCATCTCGTTTGTAAGAGACACATTATGGAATGTTCTTGACATATTTAAATATAAATATTAAATATAATAAATATAAAATGCAGTTTACCGTATATGAGATTTTATATTAAAAAGGCATTCCTCCTGCAACAACATTCAGTAACAATTTGATTAGTCACGCATTTATTGAATTTGCTTCTGACAATATATTAAATTTTCTTTCCCTTTTTTTCATGGTGCTGTTTACATTCAGGATTTTAAAAGCATTTATCTATTTGTCACCAGCCCATTTTTATTAACTGGTTTCACAGGGTTTCATTAAGTGTGAGACCTGAGTTCCATTATTTGTTCCCAGTAGACTGGCTATACTTCAGCTATCAGTCTTGGGTTTGAAAATCCAGATGACCACTAGATGGGAAGAAATAGAAATATTTTTTATTTATTTTATTTATTTATTTTAATCCCATTTATATCCCGCCCTTCTCCGAAGACTCAGGGCGGCTTACAAGCTAAGCAATTCCTTAGCCTGGCTGAGGAATTCTGGGAGTTGAAGTCCACAAGTCATAAAAGGGCCAAGTTTGAAGACCCCTGGAGTAAGCCATGAAGAAAATACTTATTAGAATATGCTATTTTCTCAAATTTTTACATTCTAGGACTAGAAAAAAAACCTTCTGAGATTCATTTGATTTTTATAATCCCAATTGACATTGAAATGATATTTTAATTTCTGACATTTAGATAGGCATATTAGATAAAATATATCAGGAAAGAAGTCAGTATTTATTGGCAAGTGGCTGTTATTTTGAGGAAGAAAACTGTCAATTGACACAGAAGTCAGTAAATTCCACTGAAGTCAATGGAAATTATTTTTGAGTAAACCTATTTAAGATTGTATCATACAGCTAGATGTAGAGATGGAGGTCAAGGATATGAAGGGACCGTGCGCAGGAAACTGCCTGCCTCAGTATCCTATTATCCACATGTCTATGAGATCATTCCAATTAGCCTTGCCAAGGACTGCAAGGAACTAGCTAGATAAGGAATACTCTGCTCTGGCTTGGGATGTTCGGATGTTCTCTAAGATTGACTAGGGAGTACCCCAGTAAACAATGCTTTTGCTGTGCGTAATTTCCTGCTTGTTAAAACCGTATAAATACAATAAACTCTGCATAGGCAGACAGACATATTTGCGACACCCTGCGTTGACTGGTCTCTGAATCCCACAGCTAGATTTATAGATTTAAAGATTCAATCCCTTGCACTATATATTAAATGAATAGCAAGTTATACATTGTAGGAGGCTGTATGAATTCAGCCAATTTTTGTATTTGAATCCAACCAACTTTGATTTATTCACTATGGGGAATACTCTAATCATAGATGAAGCAATGTTATGTAACTTCCAACATTCTAGGTAATTTCATTTAAAGACGTAGCATTGAAAAAGACATTCTCCAGAGACTGAATGAACGATTGTAGTTAAGGGAATATCAAACATACATTAAATGTGACACCTCGTATACAGCCATCAGTGTGTAACATAAGCAAAATATTTAAATTTAGAATGTTGCTATATCCAGGAAACGTTGCCTATTGGCTTGCTTCATATTAAGTTAGAACCATATGCTTCTTCAAGATAAGAAACTGGAGGAGGGAGGAAGGTGTACAGTTTGTTTAGAGGCTGCTGCTGTTCAACAACTCAAGATAGAAACATGGATAAAAAAATGTAGAGTGCAATAGCACCTTTAACTGACTCATTTCAAGAAGTGTGGGTTTCCTAGGCAACAGCCAGCCTATTTCCCCACATGCATGAACCACATAAGGTAATAACTAGCTTTCCATGCCAGCAAGAATTGAATTTAAACTTTTGATCTATACAGAAATCAGGACTAAGTTGAAGAATTCTATGTATCTAGAAAGTTACATGTTAGTATAATTCCACTACTTCACAGCATTCAGCCATTAGACTCTATGTAGTCCCTCCCCTCTATTATTATTACAATTAGAATTCATAAGACGACAAATAATCATGTATGTATAGCTTTATCTGGACTGCTCTTGAATGAAGATTGCAGTGTACAACAGACTAGGGGACATTCAAGGTCTAAATGGGAAGGAAAACTTCTTTAAATGCTTGGAGACATCTAGGAAGTGCAATAGTCAGCTCTTAGCACTGAAACTTGACAGCAGAACAGATTGATTTGAGATACAATCGCTAAAAATGGTGCAGAAGGAATACATTCTATTTTCACAGACTTTTTTTGATTTAGGCAATCAAAAACAGCACCTGCTAAATAGGTTGTCTATTTATTTGAAAATAGAATTTAAGTAGGGAATATTAGTTTAGAATTGGGGGTGGCACCTAATTGACAAGCAGCCAAACACGATCAGATCTGCTTAATATTAGTTATTAATATTTCCATCAAGAAATCCCAGACTTACAAAACTGGGAATTTGGAATATCCTAGAAGGTGGCAACAGGAAACTAATTCTGCACGTTCCATGAAAGCTATATAATCAAACTATCACCAAGAGCTAAATTCTTGTTTGTTAGGGTTTACTAAAATACAACATACATATAGCAATAACCATTTAGATCATGTGATCAACAAAACAACAGGCAAGACCATTTCTATGTTGAGACAGGACATCATCATCATACAGGTCAATAGACCACAATTCAGTTTTATGCATGGTCTTTATGGTGTCCAGATTCTCATTTTATCCTCCCTGAATCTGAATACTTATGTTGCCCAAGTGGCACAAATCTCAAAAAAAAAACCACAAAAAACCCCCCATGTTATTAAAAAGTTTTGCAAAACTCAAGATCTGCAGGAGAGATGTATTTCCTCCCTGTCCCACTCCATCTCTTTGTCCCCTCCCCCTTCCTACCTATCCCCCTCCCTCTCCTGCCTCTGCTCCTCTCCTCATTTACCTCACTCTCCCTTCCTCTCTCTTATCTCTGGTAACCTGCGTGGATGAAGTCATGAAAACATTTAAACCCACCCCCCCATGTTTCTACCCATCCTTCTCCTTGTCCCATTTCCCTACCACTCTCCCCCTCCTTCCACTCCCTTGATCTTTTCCCTGGCCCACTTGTACCTTTTTGTCCCCTTCCCCTCCTCCTTCCTATCCCGCTGCCTTTCCTGCCTCTCCCCCTCTCATCCCCATTCCTTCCATCCTCCCTCTCCCTCCCTCCCTTCTCTATTGCCTCTGCATGGATGGAGTCTTAAAGATATTATAATTCCTTTCCCCTTGTCCCTACCTGCCATTCTCCCTATCCCTTCCCCCTCCCCTCCCCTTGCTCCGCCCCAGCTCTACCTCTTTGTCCCCCACCCTTTCCTCTTCCTTATCC
Source organism: Vipera berus (assembly GCF_964194415.1). Lineage (NCBI taxonomy): Eukaryota > Metazoa > Chordata > Lepidosauria > Squamata > Viperidae > Vipera > Vipera berus. The sequence goes on from NC_138204.1 coordinate 94,037,539, forward strand.
CCTCCCCCTCTTGCCTCTCCTTCTCTCCCTCTCCCTTATCTCTGATAATAACCTGCATGGATGAAGTCATAAAAGGATTATAATTCCCTCCTGCCTATTTATGCATACTTTCCCTTCTCTACCTATCCTGCCCCACTTCCTCCCCCTCTCCTACTGGGTCTGTTCCACTTCTTCATCCTCCTCCCCTTTCGCTTCTTCATCCCCTCCCCTGCCTTCCTGTCCTGTCCCCCTCCTCTCTCCCTCCCGTCCTACCCATCCTACTAAACCTTTTTGTCTTCTCCCTTTCACCCTTCCCTGCTCCTTTTTTTACCTTTTCTTCCTTCCATCCCCCATATCTAATATCCTTCATGTTCTCCTCCCCCATCCTGACCCTCCCAACCTCACCCTCCCTCTCAGCCTGTCCCTCCCTCCCCCTTTCACTCTCACTCTCACCTTTCCCCTAACCCTGTCACCCCCACCCTAAACCTAACCCAAACTCTCACCCTCACTTACCCCTCTGAGACTTGGCTACAAAAGAAGGGAAGCTTCCCCAGAGTCCAGGAGCCCTACTGAAGAGCAGCTGACCTTGAGGAAGGCATCATCGCTCTGATAACTGGTAACTGAAAGTAACTGATACTTTAGCTTGCAGGGATGAAGTCATAAAGCCCAAGGACATGACCTGCCTCCCTTATCGTCCTATCAAAGGGCACCTGCTCCTGCACCATTGTGACCTACACTCATGCCACACAAATGTCTCTAGGAAGCTACCAAACCAATCACTAAAGCTGCCTATTTGTCATTTTTTTTATTGGAAGCCATAGATTTTGCGGTGTGGATTACTTCTTGTTATCCAACCTCCAGTAAGCACTTCAGCACCGTTGAGCAGCTTAATAGTTGGCTGTTTGCTTTCTAAAGTCAGGGGCTGAAGCACACTTGACTGTGTTTAGGATAGATCTTGAAGTAGATTGCCCCATTGAAATCAACAGGACTGAATCTAACAGACCTCACTGCTTTTAGTGGCACAACTTAGACAAAGTTTGAATCCAGGCCATTGACTGGAAAGACCGATAGATTTTAAAACCAAATTAATCAGTCAGTCCCATTTAGACCCACTGCAATATATGCTTTGCATTCTTTTTTTTTTGTTTGAAAAAGAAAAAAAAATCTTTGAAATGTATTACTTTCTTCTCCTGATGTTTGAAGTCTGTCTTCCACATATGTCTCTGTCACCTTGCCTTATTTAGCGAGTAAAGCTCCTTCTGTTTTCCTCATGAAAGAGGCAGGGCACTATAAACAATTGAAAAATGACAGTGGAAATGGAATATAGGGGTACAATTAAATTGCCTGCAAACCTATCCTAGGTGATCAATCTGCTTGTGTACATGAGTGATAAGAGGTTCTCCTGCTTGTGCAGGGGCCTGGACTAGAAGACCTCCAAGGTCCCTTCCAATCCTGTTATTGTTATTTAGGGGAACAAAGGAGCATTGAGGGTCCCTAGGGGACTACATAAAACTAAATGTCACATTGCAGTGAGGAACAATTTGTGACATAATAGAATGAAATAACAGAATCTTAAAGGGAAGGGATTTGTTTTTACAAACAAAAAATAAAATAAAAACCAATCCGTTCATTTCCTGAATTCCTGAGTGGTTTAAGGGATAAAAACATATTTATCCTGCCAACCCTCTAGCCAACCTCTTTTTTTAAAAAAAAGTTGAAATAAGGCTGCCCTGAAAAACTAATGTTCTTTGAAAGTATTCTGTCTCCATTTATCCTGACAAACCAGGCCTTGTCCCTTTGGATGTGAAGACAGCTGACAGCAGTTACAAAACATCTATGTGTGATTTGTGCATGGTGGTGGTGGGAAGTATATGCTTCAATGATAATAACAGAATAATAAGAGTTGGAAGAGACCTTGGAGGTCTTCTAGTCCATTCCCCTCCACAAACAGGAGACCCTATATTATTTCAGACGAATGGTTGTCCAATCTCTCCTTAAAAACTTCCAGGGATGGAGCATTCACAACTTCTGGAGGCAGCCTGTTCCACTGGTTAATTGTTCGGACTGTCAGGAAGTTTCTTCTTAATTCTAGGTTGCTTCTCTCCTTGATTAGTTTCCGTCTGTTGCTTCTTGTCCTGCCTTCAGGTGCTTTGGAGAATAGCTTGACTCCCTCCTTTGTGGCAAACCCTGAGATATTGGAACAGTGCTATCGTGTCACCCCCTCGTCCTTTTCATTAAATTAGACATAGCTTTCTTTTTTGTGTGTTTAAATTCATTTTTATTTTTCCATTTCTTCCACAAACAAATCAACGAATATACCGCAATACATAGATACATACCCGTAAGTTTGGGTGCTGCTCGTCCATTTCCCCTTTCACTGTATCCACCCTCCTTCTCTCTCTTTCCTCTTCTCTACTTTTTCTCGCTTTCTCCTCTTTCCTACTTCCCTTTTCTTCCTCTCCTCTCCTCTTTCCCTCACCACTCCCCTCCCATTTCTCCCCACTTCTCCTCCTCTTTCCCTCCAACCTTCGTACTTCTTTCCCTCTCCTCTCCTCTCTTCCCTCTCTCCTCTCCTTTCTTCCCTCCCATTCCTCTTCCGATACAATTCAGGGGTGATGTCCGAGCAGCTCCTCTCCTTGGATTTTCAATGTCTATATTAGGTATGATAACATTAATTTTCTATTACATCAATATTTCTATAAATCTGACCTTCTTGGTATATACTTCTATAAATTTTTATACTACCTCCGGTTATACAATACTCTGTCTCCTGGGTCTCCCTCCTTATCTCCTCATTTTTATTCCATCTAAATTAGTGTTAGCCGTCTTTTAAGCATATTCTCTTTTTTACCCACTTGTAAAATTTCCCCGAAATTTCATAATACTCTGACTCTGTCTTATCTTTAATTATCATTGTTAATCTATTCATTTCTGCACATTCCATTATTTTCCTGATCACCTCTTCTTCTGGGGGAGCTTTCAGTGCCTTCCAGTTTTGTGCAAACACAATCCTAGCTGCAGTGGTTATATGAACAATCAAATATGTGTTCTCTTTACTATATTTCTCTGGTAAAATACTCAACAGGAATATTTCTGGTCTTAGTTCTATACGTTGTTGTATCATCTTTTCTATCCATGATCTGATTATGTTCCAATAGGTTTTAGCTTCTGCACATGTCCACCACATATGATAGAAAGAGCCTGGTATTTGATGGCATTTCCAACATTTCATAGATCTGTCCTTAAACATTTTAGCTAGTCTTCCTGGAGACATATGCCATCTGTAGAACATCTTGTACATATTTTCTTTATATGCTGTCGCCATTGTCAGTTTGTAGTTTCTTTCCCATAATTGCTGCCATCTATCTAGTTCAATCGTATATCCAAAATTTCTTGACCATTTTATCATTGACTGCTTAACTTGCTCCTCCTCTAATTCCCTATATAGTTAAGTAGCTATACATTTTTAATCCATTTTTCTTCAGTTCCCATATTTTATCTAACTCTGTTCTCCCCAAATTAAAACCATCTATTTTCACATCTTTTTCATATCTAGATTGTATTTGTGTTCTCATGTACCAATCCATCTTTATTCCTTGTTCCTCTAATTGTTGTTTGGTTTTCAGATTCCTCGTGTCTGTTAGTAGGTCTTTATATCTTATAATGCTTCCCATGTTAAACATATTGGGGTGTATTAACGCTTCCATAGTTGAGAGCCAATCTGGAATCCTCAAGTAATGCTTCCTCTTTATTTTCTCCCAAACCGTCAATAAAGAATTCCTGATATGAGTCTCTGGAAATAGCTGTGTATTCTATTTTCCCCATACCATATGAACACATGCCATCCCAGCTGTAAGTCATGTCCCTCTAATGTCAATAATCTAGTATTCCTCAGTAAAATCCATTATCTCATCCATGACATTGCTGCAGCCTGGTAATATAATTCCCAATTAGGTAAGCTAAACCCACCTCTGAGTCTTGCATCCTGTAACATTTTTAGATTAATCCTTGCCTTTTTCCCCTGCCAAATATATTTCAAAAATATTTTATTTAGCCCCTCAAAATATTTTTTTTCAATCTTATTGGTATTGTTGAAAACAAAAACAACAATTGTGGCAATATATTCATTTTGATTATTGCAATCCTATCCATTAATGATAGTTGTACCTTTTTCCATTTATCCAAATCTACTTCAATTTGTCTTTTCAACTTACCGGTATAATCGTTATCTTCTTTAATTGTTATACATCTTGCTGTCAGGAGAATCCCCAGATATTTTACCTTCTTTACAATCTGTATCTCTAACTTTCCCATCAATTCTTTTTGTTTTTCAGTAATATTTTTCACTAACATTTTTGTTTTATCTTTATTAATCTTCAAACTTGCTACCTCATCATATTTTTCTATTTGTTCTATTAATACAGGTCCTGTCTCTAGTGGCTCCTCCAAGATAAATACTAGATCATCTGCGAAAGCTTGTAGCTTATATTCTTCTCTCTTAACTTTCATACCTTTTATATCCTTATTCTGTCTTATAGTTCTATTTAGTATCTCTAGTGTCAATACAAACAATAATGGGGATAAAGGGCATCCCTGCCTTGTTCCTTTCATAATATTAATCTTTTCAGTCATATCTCCATTAATCATTATTTTGGCTATTTGCTTATTGTAGATTGCTTTAATTACATTTATAAATTTCTCCCCAAAATCCATAATCTGTAGTTGTCTTATCATGAATTGACAATTCACATTGTCGAATGATTTCTGTGCATCCAAAAACATCAACGCCATCTGTTTTTCGGGATGTGTTTCATAGTATTCTAATGTGTTTAATATAATTTGCATATTGTCTCTAATCTGTCTTTTGGGCAGGAACCCATTTTGATCCAAACGTATAAATATGTTTAGGAACTTTTTAAGTCTTTCGGCCATGATTGATGTGAATATTTTATAGTCCACATTCAGCAAGGAAATCGGTCTATAGTTCATTTTCTGTATTTCCGTTTCTTCCTTTGGTATCAGGGTAATAAGTGCTTCCGACCACAAATCTGGTATCTTAGCTTCAGAGAAGAGTTCATTATAGAGTTCAAGCATTACATTGCCTAACAATTCCTGCAATGTTCTATATAGTTCCGCTGGTAGCCCATCTGGACCTGGTGTTTTGCCATTCTTTTGTTTTTTAATTGCTTCTGTTAATTCCATTATTGTTATTTTCTCTTCTAGTAGCTTTTTAAATTTCTCCGGTACTTTAGGTATCTCTGTTTTTTCCAAGAATTGTTTTATCCTATCATCTGAAACTGCTTGTTGTTTATATAAATTCTCATAATATTCCCAAGCTATTTTTTTCTTTTCTTCATTCCAGTGTTGTAAAGTCCCCTCGGCATCTTCCAGTTGTTTAATCCATCTCTTCTCTTTCTCCTTTTTAATTTTATATGTCAACCATCTCTCTGGTTTGTTTGCATGTTCAAAAAAGGTTTGTTTAGCTGCCTTTATTTTCATTGCCACTTCTTCATTTTCTATTAAGTTCATTTTATGCTTGTTCAACTCCATTAAATTTTTTCTTTTTGTTTTGTGTATCTTTCTGTAATTCTTTCTCAAGAGTCTCATATTCTTCCTCCAGTTTTTCCCTAATTTGTCTTTTCTGTTTATTCTTTTCCCCCATATAAGATATAGCAAGTCCTCTCATGTACGCTTTCGCCGTATCCCAGACATTTTGAAGTGAGGTATCTTCTGTTTTGTTTTCCTTGAAGAAAGTCATTTCTTTTTCCATATATTGCTGGAAGTCTTTTTCATTCAATAGTTTAATTTAATGTCCATCTTGTTCTTTTTTTTGTCCTTTCCATATAATTGTGACTGGGTTGTGGTTCGCCCATGTGTTTGTTTCTATGTTTATATTTTGTGTACTTGTAAATAAGTCTATTGATGTCCATATTATATCTATTCTTGACCAGGACAGGTGTCTATTAGAATAGAATGCATATTGCTTCTTTTCTGGATATTTTTCTCTCCAAACATCTAATATATTTAATTCGTCCACAATATTATGAAAAGATTTTGGAAGTGTTCTCCTTAGGGTCTTGGTTTTTTTTTGTCGTATTATAACCCAGCCCGGCCTTTACGATAGCATTGAAATCTCCAATCATACATATGCTTTCGAATTCCAGTTCTATTATTTTCTGGTGTAATTTTGAATAGAAATTTTCTTGGTTTTCATTTGGGGCGTAAATCGCTACCAATAAAGTTGTTTTACAATTCATAATTACTTCCACCATTAAAATTCGCCCTTCTTCATCTGAATATATCAATGTAGTTTGTATTGCTTTCTTGAATATATAATACACCTCTTTTACTCTGATCTGCAAGTGAGGTATATAATTCTCCCAATTTTGGATATTCTAGTAGATCTTTATATTGTTTCTTAATATGAACTTCTTGTAAGCAAATTATGTCCATTTTTAATTTCCCCAATTTATTTAGTGTTCTTTTTCTTTTTATAGCTGAATTTAGTCTTTACATTTATCGAAATTACTTTTATCTCTTCTTCCATTATTTATTTGAAGTTTTAGTTGCTCTCGTTATTCTCATCCCTTTGCTCTTTTGTTCTTGTCCCTTCTCTCAACACCCTTTCCTCCTGTTCTATGCTATACTTACTGCGTTGCTTCTCTGTCTCGTCTCCTTGCTGTCTGATTACTCTTTCCCCTCTCAGCCTTTCTTCTTCTTGCTGCCCAAAGTATTGATCATAGAAAAGTTCTGCTTTCTCTAATGTGTCCATCTATGTCTCTGTTCTTGCCAATATCATTACTCCTTCTGGTATTAACCATCTAAAACTTATCCCTTTTTAAATTAAGCATTTCATCAGAAATTGATACTCCTTTCTCAGGTCTCTCACTCTTCTTGGGATCTGTTTTAACATCACTATCTCTCTCCCTTTGTATTTTATTTTAACATTTGTCAGCTTCTGTAGTATATCTGCCCTTAATGCTTTTTAAGTAAATCTTATATGCACCTCTCTGGGGAGAGAATTTCTCGTTGCATATCTAGTATGTATTCTAAATATCTCATCTACAGTATATCATTAATTACCTTTTCCTTGCTTTCCTCCAATGCTTCTGCTAATATTCCTGCCATTACAACTGCTAGGTTCTCTCCTTTTTCTTCTTCAACATTTTGGAATCTTAAATAATAATCAGCTCTATCCATCTCTAAAGTGATGATCATTTTTTTCCTGATTCCTGTCTGTTAGTGTAAGTCGGTTATCAATCTCCTCGTCTCTTATCTGTTAATTCAATTCTTTCTTCAGCTTGGATGAACAAGGGCGGGGCGGGGCCAGCACTGCAGCGGGACAACACATCCTTTGGGAGCTCCTGAAGGATTGTCGCTTTTCAGCTGTTTGGGGGGTCTGTCTGAGTTTCAGACAGATCAGAGCCGTCCTGTAGGGACGGTGAAGAAGGGAGGCACACTTTGGCAGCACAGGAGGGATTGCAACCTCCTGGAAAGCCGAAGGAAGCTTCCCGGACCAGCAGCTGTCAGATGGCCATTGCGAGCCGCCACAAGCCGGGGCGGCCACTTGGAAGATCTTGAAAGTAAGTTTGGAGGACTGCCTGGGTGAGATGATGGAGAAACCTTAAATGCTGGAAATAGTGTGTGTGTGTGTGTGTGAAATAAGAATTTGAAGGCGTGGAGAAGTGGGTGGGGGGAGCGGACTTTTAAACTGCTCCTCTTCCGGAACTGCAGTGGCGGACAACAATGGAAGGCAAAAGAAGGCAATGAATCAAGTATCTCAGCTGAGAATACTCTTGGAAGTTTAGGAAAAAATAAGGGAGAGTAAGTGACCTTGAATGACAGCTACTGGATTCACTGATAAGAAGTTTACAGAGTCTGTTTTTTAGTTTGTGGAATGGTGGATTGTTTTTCACTTTGGAGACCATATTTTTGATTTTCTCTTCTTTTGGACTAAGGCACGGAGATTCTGAAACTAACAAAGAGCATAACTTGTATGGATTAATTTCTTTCTTCCCCTCCTTTTTTTTAGATATAAGGATATTTGGCTTTTTCCTTCTCTTTTTCTTTCCTTTTCCCTTTGTTCTCACCTCTTCTTGTCACTGAAATTTTTCGTACTTTTCTTTTCTTTTTTGGAGCACATTTGGATTATAATACCCCATTGGTATTTGGATTACAAACTACTGGAGAAAATGAAGAAGACTACAACACACCCAGCAACAGCTGCCCTAATATCACAGAGTCCGGTGGCACAGAAATCACTGGACAATACAACGCAGCAAGAGAGATCCAACATGTAATTGAAAAATATGATATTGGCTCTACACACAGACTTCAAAGAAAGGATTGGCAAACTAGAAGAGGACCGAAAAGAGGTCAAAGAACTGATGGAGAAAAATGAACAAAGACTGCAACAAGCTGACATAAGCTTTCAAATGCTTATGAAAGAGGCGATCAGAGCCAACAACTGCTTTATCCTCTTTTTTCCCTTTGTTAGGAATATTACGTCCGGGTTGCAAAACTTCAAACCATCACTAGAGGGACCAACAGATGAGTAAACTTCAATCTTCTATTGCCACCAACCGGCCTTTCCATTTCATGCAGCACCAGCCACTTCTGAGCTGCTTCGGAAAAAAACACGGAGCTTCTCCACAGAACAAAACTCGCTTTTGTTTGCATCGGGTGGGTCCCAAGGAAAACCTTAGCCTACTTAAACGTATGCCTTCCCGTTTTATTCAGACGTGTCTGCAACGCCGAGCGGTTGCTCACAACGCAGCCCGCGTTTCCAAGATGAGCCGGAAATGAAGGCTGTGAAAGACCAGCCCCTTTTCCGCTTCGGAGGATCCGAGGCGCCGTGACGACGGCTAGAACGGCAGTAAGGGTTGGGAAGCGTAGAGATCCTGCCTGCTGGAGGACGGATTTTGTGGTAGGGTGATCAAGGAAGGCTGAATCGCTTTCCACGGGAAACCGGGTCTGTCGGTCGCTGTTGTTGCAAATCGCCGCCTTTTGCTTGCATGCTGCCTTTTGCATTGGACCGCCGTTTAGCCTTCTGGGTCGAGATATTTATCGATCGTCTATCTGCGGAGAGGTGCGGCTAGAGAGTATCGGATCCTATGGAAGAATCGTTTGAGATACATTGATCACAGATCTATGGGCTGATTTGCAGTAAGTTGGCAACGATTTTTGACCGGTTAGAGAGGGGAGTTGGTTTTAAATTACAACTAAATCTTGAGTGGCCTTCTCCTAGTTCAGGGGTAGGCAACCTTGGCTCTTTTATGACTCGTGGACTTCAACTCCCAGAATTCCTGAGCCAGCATGGCTGGCTCAGGAATTCTGGGAGTTGAAGTCCACGAGTCATAAAAGAGCCAAGGTTGCCTACCCCTGTCCTAGTTGCTTATGTTTTGGCATGACTGCTTTGCCGTTTTGTTGCCTTGACCCTCATCTGTGTGCAGCTCTCCTAGTGTCTTCGAGAATTACACATTACATTTTTGATTAATACATTAATCAGCTATGGTGCACAGAATAGGGGTACCAGGGCTTCCGCTGATTTTTATTATTTTTAGAATCTCGTTCAGACATTTAATTTCATTTTACATGTAGGTTTAACCCTGTTGGTCCATGAACCTGACTCTGATAAGTAGACCTTGGATTGGATTAAAATGAGAATAAAAATAAGGCCTAAATCTGGATTGGATTAAAATGAGAATAAAAATAAGGCCTAAATCTGGCTGTCCTGTTTTAATTCACAACTGCATTTATCACATACCTGTAAAGTACACTAAGGCAACCTTTTGTCTTTTTCCTGAGCAGTGTTGTTTTATAAATATTGTAAATCAAAACTTATGTTCTATGATAACCGTGATAGACATAAAATTGATTAATTGATGAAGTAGTGGGTCTTATTTAGAAGTCATTTTGGCCTTTATGATTTTAATGCTAGCTATTTCTTCATTTTTCATGGAAACATCTTTATAGGAATTACAAGGGGGATATTAACTGCCACACATAATCTGTTTAAAAACAACTGTTATCAAGTAACATTAGTAAAGGACAAAGTTAAAGGTGCAGACAACCTTTCCCATCTTCTCTCCATCTGAAAACATGGGATCAGCAAAATTTAGTTTTAACAAACATCATTGCTCGTTTATTCTCTGTTGCTTCAAGAGGACACATAATAAAGGCTGGAAAGGTTCAGCCTGAGTGAACATTTGGGATTTTCTTTTTTAATTTCATAGAAACAGTGAAGCAAAAGAGAACATTTGAGTTAACATGAGGATATGCTGATTTAGTCACTCAAGTTGTAAATCCTATTTCAGAAGCTCAGTGAGGATAAACTGACATTAAGATAATATATAATTCAGGACAGCTTTTTGATGCGTTTAATATGGGGAGTGGAGGAAGTACCAGAGTGAGGCTTGGAGCTAAAAAAGTAGGTAAAAAGTGAGGCCTCAGTTTTACTAGCCACTGATATAAATGATATTATTTTATCTTTAGTCAAAATGACCTGGGTTACACATCTGTACTGCTTCCAAGCAATGAGTGCTTGTATCTGTAGGACAATATTACTGATTTGGTACAGTAATGAGTTGCTTTAAGAAACAACGTTAATTTTAGACTCTGAGGCAATGCTTATATTATTAATTTAGAAATAAATGTTTGCCTCAGTCATTTAAACTGTACTATGAACAGTGTCCAGAAAGCAATGGAGGATGCCTTCTATTTAATGACACAGTGTTCTTTCTTATCACCTCAGCCTCTGCTAGTTAAATAGCTATCGCAGCAAAATTCCCAGAGTTATATTTTATTTCTCTATGTTGAAACTGGACCCTTTGCAGCCCTTCATAGCTCCATAACAAACAAAAAAAAACCAATTCAAAATTATGCTCATTGCTTCCATTATCAGAAAAATATTTATTGATGGATTTGGTTAAAAAAAACCCCAACTCTCAGAAAGTAACAGGTATTACTTGCAAGATTAACTCACTACTGTGCTACTTTTCTGGTATATAAATGCTGTAAGATGATCCATGAATTCCAGGTTTAAATAACTCGTTGTTGTTAGTTGCGAAGTCATGTCCGACCCATCATGACCCCATGGACAACGTTCCTCCAGGCCTTCCTGTCCTCTACCATTTTCTGGAGTCCTTTTAAGCTCACGCCTACTGCTTCAGTGACTCCAGGCAGCCACCTCATTCTCTGTCGTCCCCTTCTTCTATTGCCCTCAATCTTTCCCAGCAGTAGGCTCTTCTCCAGTGAGTCCTTCCTTCTCATTAGGTGGCCAAAGTATTTGAGTTTCAACTTCAGGATCTAGCCTTCTAAAGAGCAGTCAGGGTTGATCTCCTCTAGGACTGACCGGTTTGATCGCCATGCAATCCAAGGGAGTCTTCTCCAGCACCATAGTTCAAAGGCTTCAATTCTTTGGCGCTCAGCCTTTCTTATGGTCCAACTTTCGCAGCCATATATTGCAACTGGGAAGACCATAGCCTTGACTATACGCACTTTTGTTGGCAGGGTGAAGTCTCTGCTTTTTAGTGTGCTGTCTAGGTTTGCCATGGCTTTCCTCCCCAGGAGCAAGCGTCTTTTAATTTCTTGGCAGCAGTCCTTGTCTGCAGTGATCTTGGAGCCCAGGAAAATAAAATCTGTCACTACCTCCATTTCTTCCCCATCTATTTGCCAGGAATTGAGAGGGCCGGATGCCATGATCTTGGTTTTCTTAATGTTCAGTTTCAACCCAACTTTTGCATTCTCCTTCTTCACCTGCAAGAAGAGGCTCTTTAGTTCCTCTTCACTTTCTGCCATTAGAGTGGTATCATCTGCATATCTTAGGTTGTTGATATTTCTCCCGGCAATCTTAATTCCAACTTTTGATTCATCTAGCCCTGCCTTTCTCATGATGTGCTCTGCATATAAGTTAAACATGCAGGGTGACAGTATACAGCCTTGCCAGACTCCTTTCCCAATTTTGAACCAGTCAGTGGTTCTGTGTCCAGTTCTCACTGTTGCTTCTTGACCCACATATAGGTTTCTCAAGAGACAAATAAGATGGTCTGGTACTCCCATCTCTTTAAGAACTTGCCACAGTTTGTTGTGATCCAAACAATCAAATGCTTTAGCATAGTCAGTGAAGCAGAAGTAGATGTTTTTCTGGAACTCCCTAGCTTTCTCCATGATCCAGCATATATTGGCAATTTGATCTCTAGCTCCTCTGCCTCTTCGGAATCCTGCCTGTACTTCTGGTAGTTCTCGATCCGCATACTGCTGGAGTCTAGCTTGTAGGTTTTTAAGCATAACTTTACTAGCATGTGAAATGAGTGCAATGGTGCGATAGTTTGAACATTCTTTGGCACTGCCTTTCTTTGGAATTGGAATGTAAACTGATCTTTTCCAATCCTGTGGCCACTGTTGAGTTTTCCAAATTTGCTGGTAAATTGAGTGTAACACTTTTACTGCATTGTCTTTTAAGATTTTGAATAGCTCAGCTGGAATACCGTCACCTCCACTAGCTTTGTTGTTGCTCAGCTTTCCTAAGGCCCATTTCATTTCACATTCTAGGATGTCTGGCTCAAGATCAGTGACCACCTCACTGTGGTTATCTGGGATGTTAAGTTCGTTCTTGTATAGTTCTTCTGTGTAATTTTGCCACCTCTTCTTAATCTTAAACATTTTTATTCGAACAAGCCGGCCTGGCCTGATGGGGGATTGGTGGGGTTTTTTATTGTTGTTTTATTGGGGTTTTAATATTGTATTGATTGTTTTAGTGGGCATATATTTAATCCTTTTTTAATTTTTGTAATTCTGTATTTTTATTCTTGCCCTGTTCACCGCCCTGAGTCCTTCGGGAGAAGGGCGGTATATAAATATTATTAAATAAATAAATAAATAAATCTCTTCTGCCTCTGTTAGGTCCCTGCCATTTTGGTCCTTTATCATGCCCATTTTTGCATTAAACGTTCCCTTCATCTCTCCAATTTTCTTGAAGAGATCTCTAGTCCTCCCTATTCTATTGTTTTCTTCTATTTCTTTGCACTGTTCATTTAAGAAGGCATTCTTATCTGTTCTAGTTATTCTCTGGAATTCTGCATTCAATTGGGTGTACCTTTCTTTTTCTCCCTTGCCTTTCGCTTCCCTCCTGTCCTCAGCTATTTGCAAAGCTTCCTCAGACAGCCGTTTTGCTTTCTTGCATTTCTTTTTCTTTGGGATGGTTTTAGTTGTTACTTCTTGTACAATGTTGTGAACCTCTGTCCATAGTTCTTCAGGCATTCTGTCTATGAGATCTAATTCCTTAAATCTATTTGTCACCTCTACTATATATTCGTCAGGGATATGATTTAATTCATACCTGAGTGGCCTAGTGCTTTTCCGTACTTTCTTCAGTTTAAGCCTAAATTTTGCAACGAGAAGCTCATGGTCTGGGCCACAGTCAGCTCCTGGTCTTGTTTTTCCTGACTGTATAGAGCTTCTCCATCTTTGGCTGCAGAGCACATAGTCAATCTGCTTTCTGTGTTGACCGACTGGTGATGTCCATGTGTAGAGCTGTCTCTTGGGTTGTTGGAAAAGAGTGTTTGGTATGACCATCGTATTCTCTTGACAAAATTCTATCAGCCTGTGCCCTGCTTCATTTTGTACTCCAAGGCGAAACTTGCCTGTTATTCCAGTTATCTTTTGGCTTCCTACTTTAGCATTCCAATCCCCCAAGTTGATGAGGACATCATTTTTTGGTGTTAGTTCTATAAGGTGCTGTAGGGCTTCATAGAACCGGTCACTTTCATCCTCTTCAGCACCGGTGGTTGGGGCATAGACTTGGACTATTGTGATATTGAATGGTTTGCATCGGATTCGAACTGAGATTATTCTGTCATTTTGGGGATTGTGTCCCAGTATTGCTTTTCCTACTCTTTTATTGAGTATGAAGGCTACTCCATTTCTTCTGAGGGATTCTTGCCCGCAGTAGTATACCTGATGGTCATCTGAATTAAATTCACCCATTCCTGTCCATTTTAATTCGCTGATACCTAAGATGTCGATGTTCAGTCTTGTCATCTCTTGTTTGACCACGTCCAGCTTTCCTTGATTCATGGATCTTACATTCCAGGTTCCTATGGAGAAAACATCTTTACAGCATCGGACTTTCCTTTCACCACCAGACACATCCACAGCTGAGCGTCCTTTCGGCTTTGGCCCAGTCGCTTCATTCTTTCTGGCGCTACTAGTACTAGCCCTCTGCTCTTCCCCAGTAGCATATTGGACACCTTCCGACCTGAGGGGCTCATCTTCCAGCGTCATATCTTTTTTCCTTTTGGTACTGTCCATGGGGTTTTCATGGCAAAGATACTGGGGTGGGTTGACATTTCCTTCTCCAGTGGATCACGTTTTGTCAGAACTCTCTGCTATGACCTGTCCGCCTTGGGTGGCCCTGCACGGCATAGCTCATAGCTTCATTGAATTATGCAAGCCCCTTCGTCACAACAAGGCAGTAATCCATGAAGGGGTAAATAACTCTAACATGTGGTATAATTAATAGACTCTAAACACAGCTTACTTTATTCCAATTCAAACAAACTTGCTCCTGTATGAATGAAGAATAATGTTTCTTTGAGTTTCCTATTGCCCTTGCTGAATCATATGGAAATATTAATTTGTCAGAAGATTGCCAGTTCTAATGATTGTATATTTTCATGATAGGTTCTTGAAGAATGTTTGTTCCCAGATCTCTCAAAGTCAAGAGGAATGTGGTTGATGAGGAGTGCTGTCTCGCTAAGAAAAACAAATCCTCCCCCAATGAATTTGTATCTGAAAAGTCTACAGAACTCAAAGATTCCGAGTCTGACATAGTAGGTGCAGCAACTGTTGAGACTGATTCATTGAAATCAGTAGAAGGACACACTGCGCCACAGATATTTTTAGATTCAACTCTGGCCCTTTCTGAATCAGAGTCAGAAAACAATGAGGACTCTTGTGATGCAGAAGAACCCATAAAATCTTTCAGTAAAATTCAGCGCTGGCCACAATCTGGGGAACCTGTATGTGTGGTCTGTGGTCGGTATGGGGAATACATCTGTGACAAGACTGATGAAGATGTATGTAGTTTGGAATGTAAAGCCAAGCACCTTCTACAACTCAAAGGGGAGGTGGAAAGCTTAAAGCCTACTAAGAGTGAAGAAGCCATTTCTCAACCTACCTTACCTGGTGTTGCTTATGTGTATGAAGAGAATGAATTCCTGTTAAGCCTTGAGGATGAGCAGATCGAAAGTTTAAAACAGCAGCTTGGCATAGCTGTTGAAGGGCAAGGAGTTGCAAGACCCATTGTTGAGTTTGAACATTGTGGCTTCCCAGAAATTCTCAGCAGCAATTTAAAAAAAACAGGCTATGAAGTCCCAACCCCTGTCCAGATGCAGATGATTCCAGTTGGGTTACAGGGCAGGGATATTTTGGCAACTGCTGACACGGGCTCAGGGAAGACTGCAGCTTTCCTCCTTCCTGTTATAATTAAAGCTTCAGAAGAGGTAACCTTTGTTCATTGACTGGATCCAGGTTTGTTGAAAAGAATTGTTCAGACCATTCTAAAGCATTATCCTTTTGAGAAATTCTGCATAAGATCTCAAACTTTGTTGTTGTTTGCCAGAGAAACTACAGTATACATCTAAACTTTTTTTCAATTTAGGTTTTTATCTTTCTGTTACCTCATTTAAAATATGTGATTAAATTTGTGATATCACCTGTGGAAGAAATTTATACCTGGGTAATTGAAATATACTTACTTCTGAAGACTGATTTTTTTTTAAAGCATAATCATTGTAATGAAAGCATAAGCAAATCTTCCCATGATCAAATGACTCCTTTCCTTCTACTTGCTGTCACTTATTCACTTAAGGCAGAATATTGGTTTATTGATGTATACCGCTGCAATATGCTATACATCAAGGGTCTTCAAACTTGGTCCTTTTATGACTTGTGGACTTCAACTCCCAGAATTCTTCAGCCAGTGTGTCTGGCTGAGGAATTCTGGGAGTTGAAGTCCACAAGTCATAAAAGGGCCAAGTTTGAAGACCCCTGTTATATATGGTGTAATTACTGACATCATTAGATTAATCATGGATGTAGTGATGGTGTTGACTTTGTCTGATATAAATTAACCCCTCTTGCATTTTATTTTTCTGAAATTTTTAATGAAAGGAAGAATCAGTAACCTGTTATTTGTTTTTATGCTTTTTAAGACAGAGACTTTGTCTGCTCTTATTCTGGCACCAACAAGAGAATTAGCTATACAAATAGAGAAGCAAGCTAAAGACCTCATGATTGGTCTACCAAATATGAGAACCGTTCTTCTGGTTGGAGGATTGCCTTTACCACCCCAGCTTCATCGCCTGAAGCAAAATGTTAAGGTAAATCACGTTATGTTATGTCCTTAAGATCTGAACAAGCATTTGATGCAGTTTACGTTCAGAATGGCATAAAAGTCAGAGAACTTGATTGAAAGAGTGCATCTATTTTATTGGCAAGTTCCAGAATAGCAAATAATTATTTTCAAAACAACCATAAGGGAAAAAGAAAATAATTTTTTTTCTTCTTATTCATTCGCTCAGCAAGTTAATTAAAACTTTGTTAGGAGTAACAAACTTCATAAAGCAAAATGCAGTATTGTGACGTTATAAAAGTTACAGTAAAGCAAGAGGTAGTTCATGATTCATTGCTTCCATCTTTACAAAGACAAAGCCTTTTAGCATAGAGAATTTTGTGGTATTTGCCCTCTAACATTGCTGACAGTAATGCAGTTATTTGTAGGACTCAGTTCTTACTCAAAGAGTAAATAACAGCTATGGCTTGAAGGGCCTTGCACAGCTCCATCTTGTATACTAATTGTACCCATTCCTGGATCTGGAGGTTTTCCTCAAAGTTACTCATAGTTTAATCTCCTAGTGATTGGATTACTGCAGTGTGTATTCTACATGGTCTGCCCTTAGTACTTACTCAGAAGCTTCAGCTGGTCGGCTTCCGGTTCGCGTGTGCGGCGCTTCCGGATGTGCAGGAAGAGTCCACTCTCTGCGGTCCGATCTTTCTTCCTTGTCCCTGAAAAGGGTTGAAAGTCGCCCTGGAGGGGCAACCACCGTGAGGAGGCCCTCCTGTGATTGCAGAAGGGTGGCAGCCCTCCACTTGAATCCAGAGCAGCTCCTTTGGCCCGAAGAAGAGACTGGGACCAGAAGACCTGGCTCTTCGAGCTCTCTGGCCCAGGCTGAGAATTTTAATTTTAATTTTAATTTTAATTGGGGTTTTTACTTTTTTTTCAGGGATTGATGTAATTTTTTAAATTGTTTTTAACTTTTGTATTTCTTGTTTTAAATACCCTGTAAACCGCCCTGAGTCCTTCGGGAAAGGGCGGTATATAAATCTAGTAAAATAAAAAATAAAATAAATAAAGATGGCCGATCATTAAGCCACTCCCTGCCGAAAGCCAAAAGCACTACCTAGCACTAAGAAGCAATCTGGAGGACCTGGGTGAGACTTTACCTTCCTTATTCCCCTAACCATTTTCCTATGGGACTTTTCTGAAAATTTTCCTCCCCTTTTTTTGAAAGCATGGCATTTATATACGTGGGGAATAAATTTCAAAGCCTTAAAAAATCAAGTGATTCAGCAAAGAAATTAAGCAATCTTATCTCTACTTACTAAAAAGCTTTTATTTTTTGTGGGGATTTACTACCCTATTTTCTGTTTAAGCTGTGAATTAAGGAAAAAAAAGAATGGACTAATGTTACAAAAGTTTTATATTTATTTGGAAAAATTTTTTTTACATCGCATTCTATATGCTATTGATAACATCTTGTGGCGAAACGTGGTACAGCAAGTAAATCTTTTTCTTATTGTGAAAGCTGACTGAATACCAGAGCTGTCCTTGACATTACTTTCAAAGATAAGTGAGGGAGCACCTGGCACTGAAAACAACTCTTTTGGAGGTGGATAATCATTGACTGTGATTAAAATAGTCTCCATGGAAGATTTAGCTGTAAACAATAACAAAATGGATGAATACATCCCACCACTTAATTACAAACTGATATTGGACACGATTTTGGCAATGACAGAGCAAATTAAAGCCAAACTGCAAGATAAATCTGACATCTTAAAGCCACCAAATCAAACTCTGACCTTACATGAGGAACTGACAATCCAAAAGCAAACAGAGGAAGTGGACACTAACACTAAAATAGGAGACTGCAAAGAACAGCAAATGCAACCTACAGAGAAACTTAAAAGTCCAAATTTCAACGTCAGTTATAAAACTTGCAACTCAAAAAGCAACAACACCTGAAGAAAGCAACATTAAGAGTGAAGATATTAAAGGCCTTCAAGTACACTATGTTGAGGATTCAGCTAATCAAATGACAACCATAACACCAGCTACTACTTTCTATCTAACCCAGATGGAATTGGAAGAAGAAAAAGACCAGACTGTTCTAATGACAACTATATTACATCAAATATCAAAAACTGAGCTATTAAAGCAAAATTTTAATGGCTACAAAGGGGACACTTTCTTTACAAAACTGATATTTGGTTGGTCTCCCTAGATTCAAATAAGGGGTATAGGAAGAAAGGGAGATAGATTTGCGAATTTAAAGACGCTAAAAAGCAAACCTGATTGGCACAAAAGGAAGGCGAGAGTTAGATTTAAAAAATTGAATTTGTCTCTTTTTTGGGGATTCCTAAGGATAGAGTAAAAATATCTTTTAATGGATTAAGGGGAATCTCTAAAAAATATAAGGGAAAACAAAATTAAGCTCTTAGAATACAACCCTGAACTATATTATAGAATCTAGAATGACACATGGAATATATTAGTTGTAATGATATAGACAGAAACTCATCTTGTATTTAACTTTTAAAAGAAAGTTGGTTATTAGAACCGATATATATAAAATAGAATTTGGAAAGATATAATATAAGTTATCTTGCTATAATTGGTGAATTGTTAAGATGATAAGTAGACGGTACTGGTAAAAAATAAGAATGTTTTGAAATGAACATTGTAAGTTTTGTAAACAGGATAATTACTATTGAAATAGGGAAATGTGGGTTACCCAAAAAGTAAGCTTTCTTCCATTTAGCATAGGCTAACCTGGATTACTTTATTGCAATTAGGTAAAACCTAAAAGCAGGATATTGATATGTATTAGTGAAAACATATTGAATTTTTTTTAACTGACTAGGTCACAATTAGAAATGTATTAATTTGATTAATTTGACTGTTATAACTAAGGGAGTCGGAGAGGGAATCCTTGTTGATGTAAGCTGAACTATTTACAAATAACTTGTTATTTGATATTGTTTACTTTTGATTACCCAACCACTGCATTGCTTCACAAATATTTGAATGTAAATATTAAAAAATTAATAAAACTTGTATATAAAAAAAGAAGCTTCAGCTAGTTCAGAAATCAGCAGCATAGTAGTTCTGTATGTGCACTGATGTGTGCATATGTGCATTGATAATGCCTCTACTCTGTAAACTGCACCAGCTACCCCTACAAAATAAAGAGTCTTGGATTAGATCTCTTCTCCATTTCCAGCCCTTTGAACTCGTCCATAAAGATACCCTGGTCACTAGTATTTAAAGCTTCTGAAAGAATCAGGAGAGCCAGGGTGGATGTAATATTTTCACCTGAGTTTACCTAGGTGAGTAACAAATGTGATCAATGCTGGGCCCTTTGAACTACAGCATGACACCCTTCTTAGCAACCTTTCCTTAAAATGAAAATGAAGACAGGCTTCTTCAGCCATTCTTCAACCTCCTTAAATTCAGGCAGGATCACGCTTTGTCTTAAAACATTCACTTTTGGACGCAGCCATATACCAACCAAGAAGGGCATAGTTCTCAAATGCTGGTAGACACAGAGGTCCAAGGAATTGTCCTTTTTCTCCAGGCTAATAGAATCAAACTTTCCCCAGATAACTACATCAGTCCATGTTTCAACTACTTCCACAGAACCAGTGGATCCATCTCCAAGCAAATCTTAAGTAATTTTATGTTTCATGTGCTGTGAAAAATCCTGTTTTGCAAATGTAAACATTTTCTCACCTTGGACATTTGATTTAATATGTTTGTTGGAATTTGTAATAACAATGAATTTATTTTCTATTATTTGTATTTCCTGCCTTTTATTTTAGGTGATCATAGCTACACCTGGAAGGCTCCGAGAAATTTTAAAGCAATCCTCTGTTCAACTTCATAATATTAAAATTGCTGTTGTTGATGAGGTAAGTGTATATTATTGTTCAAAAAAATGTGTGGATAGTCACTAGTGTAATGACTTCTATTTTGAGGGGGGAGATTAAATGACTTCTGTGTGGTAACTAAGCACTGTAAACCATAGTCGGCAAAACATTACAATTTTGATACTGTAGTTTATGCATAGTTAGATTTTTAGCAAGTTTGGGTTAACTTAGCATAAAATGTAATCTTGTAGTATCTCAAGACTTTTTCATCTGCCAACTTTTAAAGATAGGTTACAACAGTTATAAATTACAGTGGAAGATTTTCTTGTACTTGGCAAAGAGGCAGCTGAGTATGTAAAAGTGTTTCCTTTCATCTGCTTTGGTCATTGAAATAGGCCAAATTTCAAACAACTTTCTATCATGCTGGACTGTTATTGTTGACAGAAGCAGTGGCCAGAAAAGAGACATAATTTGAGATTCTGGGAATATGTACTTCTTAATCAGGTTGCCTTTGTTACTCAAAGAAGCATTACTATAATACTTTTTCCCCATTACAACCACTATCTAAAGAGTGCACTTTCTCTCTACATGGGCATCAACATTCAGAACCTGTTGTGACTCAGGGTCAGCCTGTGGGTTCGGCACCCGGCTCAGATGTATCGGATGACTCAGATGAGGGGGAGGAGGTGTGTGTGGGTGACGAACCGGCTGATGATGGCTTGGAGGCTTTGCAGAGCCCTCAGCCGGGGACCTCTTCTCAGCTGCGTGAGCCCGATAGTGCGGAGGATGATGACCCACAGCTGGCCCTGTTCAAGGACGCCCGACGCAGGAGGCAGTCGAGCAGGAACAAACAAAGAAAGGCTGTGGGACTCCTCGGGAGGAGGCACAGGGAGACCACGCCCTGAACTCTAAATAAAAGGAGTGTTTGGGGAGGGGCTGGTTGCTGAAAGCAACCCTTCCGCTTGAGGATTCAAGTTCCTGTGTTTTTGTTTCTTGTTCTGTTAATTGACTATTAAATCTTGGCAAACGCTTTTCAGCCTTGGACGCTCTCCAGTCTCTTCTGTTTGAATAGGGGTTTGCCTTACTACAAGGCCGGAAGAGGGCTGGTTCAGAACAGAACCATCAGCTGGCATGATTATTGCTGAGAGATGAACTTCATGCCATAGTGAAGTAGTTAAGTTTGGGAAGCGCTGATCTGAAATTCCAGATAGATGTTGATAATGAATGTAAAATAATGTTTTCACGTATCTTAAGAATAAAACACTAGCTAATCCATTTCTTTTTTAAAAATAGGTTGACACCATGCTAAAGATGGGCTTCCAGCAGCAGGTGTTAGAAATTTTGGAAAATATTCCCAATGATCATCAAACCATCTTGGTGTCAGCCACAATGCCTTTAAGCATTGAACAGCTGGCAAGCCAACTTCTGCAGAATCCAGTGAAAATAACAGTTGGAGAAAAAAATCGGCCATGCTCCAATGTTCGCCAGATTATTTTGTGGATAGAAGAACCTTCCAAAAAGAAAAAGCTTTTTGAAATATTAAACGTTAGTATCCTCATGAAAAAACAAGTCTTTGCTTCTTTTTATCGACCATAGATGATTGGGAAAAAATGACCTAGAACCATTGCTATAATCAGTTCTGCTCCTGGAAATATAACCATTTAAACCATACATCTATTCCTCTTGGGCAGCTTCTCCATTGAAATGTTGATAGTATCAATTTTATTGGTTATGTAGACTTGCATTTTACAGCATGCATTCATATATGTATATGTATATATGTATATGTGTGTGCGTGTATGTATAGGTGTGTGGGTGGGTGTGTCTGAACCTGTGATGGTGGAAGTTGCTTAAATTAAAAAACAACTCATATTCAAAGAATTATGGCATACTCGAAGGCATTTTAGCTATGTTCGAATAGAAACCAGGCCACGCTATATCGTACAAAGTTTTCACAAAAGTGTTAAAATAGTTTGTATTGTGGCATGTTTCCTTGATAAGAAACTAAAACACCAAACCTTTGGGCTGTGAGAATTTAAACAGCTCTTTTGATTTGGTCAGATTACTTAAATCCTCATGCTGTTAAAAGCTTTTTTTAAAACGATGGTAATAGAAAATAATGGCTGATATTTGCCTTCTTTTTACTATTCGAAAACTAATCAAAACATAACTTCTTCAGCCTTAGTAATATTGGAAAATAGTTGGATAGTTCTTTTGCTTTATTTACTACAGCTAAATCTCACACTATTCCATTTATCTTTTTTTGGTACATAAATTAAATCTTTTTTACCTTATGCTCACTGTAGTCTCCCTGTTTCCCCCCCCTTCTTTTTTAGGATAAGAAACTCTTTAAGCCTCCAGTACTGGTATTTGTGGAATGTAAGTTGGGTGCTGATCTTCTGAGTAATGCGGTTCATAAAATCACAGGTTTACAGACAACCTCGATGCATGCTGACAAATCACAGTCAGAAAGAACTGCAATTTTACAGGTTTGTAAACATCTAGGGCCTATCTCGAAGCTTGCTAAATCTGTGGTTAAAGAACTCTTAAACCAAAGGTTCCCAAGGTTACGTATGAGGACCTATGGAGTTCCGCAAAGTCAAATATTTCAACATTTCTATGTTTTAATTTCTAATACATTAAATATCGATACAGTAACTACAACCCATATAAACCAAACTCTTTGGGGTACTTAGTCATTTTTAAAAATATAGAGGGGTCTTAAGACCAAAATAATTGAGAACTGTTCCTGTACACACACCAAATAGCTATTAGGTAGAGCAGGGGTCTTCAAACTTGGCCCTTTTATGACTTGTGGACTTCAACTCCCAGAATTCCTCAGCCAGTGTGCCTGGCTGAGGAATTCTGGGAGTTGAAGTCCACAAGTCATAAAAAGGCCAAGTTTGAAGACCCCTGAGGTAGAGAGTTTGAGATTTGAGATTGACCTCTTAGTGAGTTTCCTTTTAGATGAAAGTTATTTTTCATATCGCAAAATATATCTCGAGTTTCATTGTGTTGGCTAAAGCAGCAATGGAATCAGATTTGGGAATTTTAAGTTCATAGGAAATGTCTCGTGAGGAATATGCTTTCAGTTTTATTAAATTACATAGGTCCTTCTTTATCTTTATTGTTCAGCTGTTGTTTTTGTTTTCTTTGAAATATATTCAGAATTTTTGATGATGTCTTTGTAATTTTGAAAAGTATATTTCTATTCATGAAAATAATGTTTATATTTCCCTTGTCTTAGGGATTATTGCAAGGGAAATATGAAGTTGTAGTAAGCACTGGAGTCCTTGGGCGTGGACTTGACCTTGTCAATATTAAGCTGGTTGTGAATTTTGACATGCCATCTAGCATGGATGAATATGTGCACCAGGTAAATATACTTTCTGATTTAAAAGGCACAGTGTGATATTGAACCTTTCAACAAAAAGCAAGCCTCATTGCTCAAAAGTCCTACAAAGTGCTTGATGATACCAAGTGGACAGTGGAGAAAGGACTTTTAAAATTAGAAGTTCACTCCTGAGTATGTTACACATTTTAAAGAGTGCTAAAGAGGTTCGTTCTGTGTTATGCTATAGGGTTAAACAATGAATTTATTTTTCCGAGCACATTTTGAAGTAACAGGTAAGAAGACTAGCGTCTATGGAGATTCATTTAAGCATCTATGGAGATTCTTAATCATCCAGGTTATATTTGTCCCAAATGTGTTTTTCAAAAAACAACTGGACTTCCTTTGTTTTTTTTCTTGAAAACATTTTGCTCCTCATCCAAGAAGCTTCTTGAATGAGAAGTGAAATGTTTTCAAGAAAAAAAACTAAGAAACTCCAGTTGCTTTTTGAAAAGCACCTTTGGGAACATTCATTTAAATAACTTCCTTACTAAAATTAATTAAAATGCAGTTAGCAACATAGTTTTGTGATGTGACAATTACTCTACATATCCTGCCCCCCCCAAATAAAATAAAATAAAATAAAATCTTGTGGCTGTAAGTTCAGGACTATGTATAGTTACCTATAACATTTGTCATTGATTATAATAAATACCACTGCTTTTCCTTTTTTAGGTTGGAAGAGCAGGTCGGCTGGGTCACAATGGAACTGCAATTACATTTATTAATAATAACAGCAAGAAACTTTTCTGGGATGTGGTAAAGCGAGTTAAACCAACTGGCACCATTCTCCCACCTCAGTTATTAAATTCTCCATATTTACATGACCAAAAGCGGAAAGAACAGCTGAGGAACAAAGAATATCCGAATGATCTTGTAACTGGGGATAATCTTATGGACATTATTAGAAAACATGATAAAAGTACTTCTCAAAAGTAACAAGCTAAATTTAAAAATATAATTTGTTTATGTTAACTTGTTTTATATGCAAAATTTCAATCCATTTCTATGGATGTGCTTTAATAAAATATAAGTTTGTAGCCCCATTAATTCAAATGAAAGCTAAGCAAGGTATTAATTTTTTTTTCATTTACACTGATGCTTAATTTTGGTGAGAGCTGATAATTTATACATCTTATGAGATATAAAGAGTGCCAAGATAATGACTTATCCTGGATCATTTTATACAGTATTTCATTAAGGTCTTAGATCTCAGGTTAAATGGCAAAATACATTATGTATTTTCAGTGGCTGGGTTTAGTGCAATTTATGTAGAGAAACGGGGAATCAGGAAATTTCACTGTTATCAAATATTACAGCATTCCACATATACATTTATTTAGTAGCGATTAATTGTGCTAAATCTGAGGGATAAAGGTATTTGGATTAAAATAAAGGCTCTGGTAGTCTTAAACTTATTTAAAATGTACATTTAAGTTCAAATTCAGAAGATGTTGAGACAAGCAACTGGTCAAATACTTCTGAAATATATTATTTATTCTGCTGTACCGGTTAGCAAAGATTCAGTGTTGTAGGAGGGGGGGTTAATCTTGTTTTCTTACAAGTAATTATTTCCAGTCCTAGTTCAGATTGACAGTTAATTGGGCAAATAAATTCAATTCATGTGTGTCAGATTTTTTACCTGGACGGGAATCCAAAATTGAAAAAGGGCAAAAAGATCTTGAATCTAGGGATGGTTATCTATTCAACTTAGTAGTCAGAAATCTCTAGAATGAGTAATTGTGCCGTTTGAGTATCTCGTTTTGAAATTAAAACATGCAAAGATCATTGGCTACCTGGCTGCACAGTAATACATGTATATAGAAGAACATCAGCAGAATACAAATTTAATATGCAAATAGCGTGAGCTTCTGTTTTGGGCATCATAAATTAATGGGCAGATAAGAAAAGATTTCCACCTACCAAAATTTTGCAAGGCAACATTCAGCCAGTAGTGAGTATTGAGCTAGATTAGATCTTCCCAGTCTGGGTACTTTCAAGATAGGTGGATATTAATTTCTCAGGTTTTTGGCAGTATTCATGTTGGCTAGGAATTCTGGGAGTTATATCTGCACATTTTTTATTTAGTGCAAATATTGATATGTTGGCATGAATTATAGAGGGGGATTGAGTTGAGTTGGGGAAAGCTGGATGAGAGTGACCCAACAATTTACCTCAGTATAAAACAGCTTGGAATAAATATTGATGATTGCAGTGGAGGTAGAGTGGATTTCAAAAGGGAAAAAAAATACAATTCTTGAACCTGAGATACACTGATTGAATTGTGCAATCAAATTGGTGTCAACTCTTACCGAACACATAGATAGACCACTTCCAGCCTGTCCCTCAGGTCTTCCAATGTGCTGTAACTGAGTCCACTTTGTTGCTATTCATTATTCTCTTTCATTTCATCTTTCAAGCATTATAGATATCTCAAGATATGATATTTACTTACCTACCTACCCTACCCTACCTACTGTCAACTGACATGAACTGTCTATAAAACCCATGTTATAAAGCTGTATGAGTTTTTAATTGTCATGAACAACTTTATTTCTAGAAGAAAAATGGCTTCCTCTTTTGCTTTCCTTTTTAGTAAAATTATTCAAATAAAGAGTTAATATTTTTTTTATTCTACTGTGATCTAACCTTTTATTTAGATTGTGTTTAATAAATTCATACTGTCCTATAAAGCTAAAAAGTCCTAATGTGAAAAAAGGGAATTGACAAATCTGAAAAAAGTGTATGCTAATTTAGACCATGGCTTTTTAATTTGTCCTCTCAATTTTTCTTACAGTCTAGAAATACAGCCTGAGACAATAGTTGACTATGGCTAGCCACACTCAAGGCTACACTTTCATCTAGTTACAAGATGGCTTTACAGACACTTAGGGATTTGAAAGGCTGCTCTTAGATTGATTTATTTGTTTATTTAACATATGGCATGAAAGAAATGGATAGCAGCATTAAGGACATATAGAAAGAACATAATAGTATGATACATATAAGATGGAGATATATGGCCAATTTTGTAAGGTATAAGAAATCCAAGAAGTTATATATTAAATTACAAATTCCATTTTAAAATTGAGGGCACTCTGATATGCCATACTTATCAATTAGAAGGCTTAAATCTAGGAAGCCTCCCCCCCTCTTCCCCCTCCTCCCCCCGATATCTGCACAGCAGTTGCACAGTACTAACTTCGGTGCAAAATCCCAGTAGAAAGAAAACTGGATTAGTGAACTTCAAGACTCAGGAAAGAATGTAACTGACCATACACAAAAATTTAGCGGGTTTTGATGCTAGCTGCCAGTGCTGGAAAACTTTGAACAGGATTCACAATTTAACATGGTATCTGTCAAAATTCTCTGTTTAAATGGGGCAGAATATCTTCCCCCTGAAAGTGAATGCAGTGCTCCCCGGCAGATACTGATCATACTGTGCTTAGCTGCCATCTGAGAGCTTATGCAGGAGGACAAGTAGACTTCCTCCAATTAACAAATACTGTGCTTAATTGGATAAAGTCCTAGATATTAATATATAATTATTTTATCTTTGTTAACCAATATATTTTAAAATGCTCTTAGATAATTGGATTGTACAAGCTCTAGAGGTGCAAAATTGGAGAAGGGACATAGCTAGGTATCACAGAAAAGATGTACTAGCAATTTGGCTTCAAATTTGAAAGTGTAGTGGCTACCTTGTGTTTTAAAGTATTTAAAGGTGGCAGTTAACTACTCTGAATTTTCAGCAATATTGTCTTCATGCTGCCAACAGAATAGACTCTCCCACGTATTTCAAAACGGAACCTAATTAATCTTGTGGCCATCTAGGCTCCAGGAGTGATTCTTAAGCTTTGGGGCAAATACTATAATTTTCTAATAACTGAGTTCCAGCTAATTTCCTTGCAATACTGTGCTAAGGTCATCAGTGCTTTTTAAAGGCCACTTGGCATTTTTGAAAGTATTGTTGCATCATCTGCTGAGATACAATAGATATTTGTCTTTTAGCAAGTTTGGGGGAGTGAAAGACCATGTTATAGAGATGACCTACCATGGCGTTAATATGAAAGTTAAATAGGATCGGGGCTAATAAGCAGCCTTGCTTGATGCCCATCTGAGTTTTAATAGAACACAGAAATGGCCCTGGGGTTATATTTTACTTTAAGTGACATATCTTCATGCGGCATATGTCTTAAATGCAGTAGATGCAGGTCAGTTGAAGAGGTGTCCAACTTCTCCCACAATTTAATTCAGAAAATGGAGTCAATTGCTGGTGTGAAATCTGTGAATGTGACAAAAAGAGATGTATTGTAGGAGGAATGAATTCCAATGAGGTACTAGAATGCAAGCATCAGAAGCGGATAGCAAGTCTCCAACCAATCCTGGAATATCTATTATGGATAGATATGGAGCTTGCTGCTGATGTTAAAGAGGCTAAAATTAACACATTCTTTTTTTATGTCGGGAGAATAACTCAGGTTCCCAGTCCTTGGGGGCTTGTCCAAAGGTATCTAGGCAGGTAAAGAGTGAGAGCAGAAGTCCTGATTGTTTTTGGGAAGTGCTGATTGTTTTTAATGGCCTCTAGAGGGCTGATAGAAAAAAGAATGGGAAGGCTGAATTGTTGAAAATTGGGCATTAGATGGGAGTGCCTGAATGGTGACACCATCCTGTTATATAATTATTAGCCCCAATATACAATCACAAGGCCAACTGAAGCCAATTATAGGTGGAATTAAGTAACTACTTGTACAACTTAAATAACTGTAAAAATATCAGGAAATGAAATTTAAACACACACACACACAAGGGGGGGAGAGGGAGAGAGAGGGAGAGAGGGAGAGGAGAACTGATTTAAGGAAGTCTAAATATTTTAGGAATATTTTATATTCCAAGGGACTCTTAAGTACATCAAATAATTTATTATTTGTTATTAATCTCATTAGCACACACACAACTACTCGTTTGAAATCAATACGTTTCTCTTCGACCATATGCTAGTTATTCTACACATCCAACCATCTGAAGTAAAGTTTCGGAGGTCCGTTTCGCAGTTGCAGCTTTATCTTAATGTACGATCGAAACCAATGGCTTCTATTACAGAGATTTCGGGCACAAGCAGCAGTTTTATTTAGTTTTACCTTTAGAAATTAAGAAAAGCTCGAGATGGAAACGCAACCCTGAAGCAAGTATTTTTTTTTTGAGAGCTGATTGCAACGAAACTTCATTTTAAAGTATGCTGGATTAGTGTTCATTTAAAGTGACAAAGTTTTTCATTCTATTCTATATCTCTAATTTTTCCCTCGGCTCGCTTTAGGGCTCTTCCCATCGAAATGGGAAAGAGAGCAAACATCTCTGAAATATCAGGCTCAGCCCGATTCATTACAGCATTTTGGTCTTGGTTGACCGCGAAATGAAAGTGTTCGCTTCAGAACCAGAGGTATCGCTATAGCGCCCTAGAGGTAATTCCTTGACTACGTCTGGTCCTCCCCGCTTTCGGGAGCTGCGTGTGACGTCATCCACCCTCTCAACCAATAGCAAACATCGCGGCGCATTCGAAAAGAGAGTCGGATGTGCCGCTGAAATGATAGTCTGTTGGTTTGACGTCGAAGGGCAGGTAAGCAGTAACGCGCGAAAAGGTCACTTCTAAATGTGTCTTCCTCTTCTTTACTCGAAGGATTGTTTATTGAGTTTCTAGATTTCCATAGGCCGCCGCTTCTTTAATTGGACTCTTGAAGCAGTTTTTCTTGGCATGCGAGAAGCACTGTAAAGCTTGCCTTGGCAAAAAAAAAAACAACCAAGATTATTGTTTCTTTTAATGTCGGGTTCGAGAAATTGAGGCTTCCCAAATGTTTTGGCGTAATTTGATTGCAAATGCCATCATCCATATTCCCTACAAAAGGTGGGAATTGTAGGCTAGCAACATCAGGAAATTGAGGAGTCCCCATCGTTGTTTTAGTTCAGTGGTTTTCCAACTTGCCAACTAAGATGTGTGGACTTCATCTCCCAGAATTTCCCAGTCAGCACGCTGGCTGGGGAATTCTGGGAATTGAAGTTCACTCATTTTAAAGTTGCTAAGTTTGAAAAACACTTTTTAGTCCCTTCAGGAAGGATTTCTTTAATTTGAAAACAGTGTCAGATGGTTGTTTTTTTTAATTCAGTGAATGTGTGCAAGAATTGTAAGGAATTATAATTTGACACCAAAATTATCATGGATCAAGCATTCAGACCTTTTCAAAAATAATATAAGTAACAGGTTGATTGGGATCAAAAGATGGGGTTTGTACAACTTTCATAATTGTACAGAAGAGAGTTTTGTAAGCCTGATCAAAACATCTGCAGAAACTCCCCCTTTCACATAATTCATCAATTTAAAATTTGCTGC
The DNA here is from genome assembly GCF_964194415.1 of Vipera berus. NCBI lineage: Eukaryota > Metazoa > Chordata > Lepidosauria > Squamata > Viperidae > Vipera > Vipera berus. Next base: position 94,067,505 of record NC_138204.1, read on the forward strand.
TATATTGTAATGAATTCATTGTTCCAAAGTACTGTGTTTTAAGAGGCAAAAATGCTTTTCACATTTCTTTATCTTTAAAGAGAAGCAGACTGAAAGTTTGATTTTTGAGTTCCATTTACTACTCCATCCACACTTTTTCAGTACAGGCCCTCACTTCGTGGAGTATCCTCACCTAGAAGAAGGGAGATTCCTGTCCTTGCTGCACTTTGTAAGCAGACCCAAACAATCTTCCCCTACTCTGAATTTGGCCATTAGTTTAAAGTAGGTTTAGTTTTATTGTTGACTTTTTAAAAAAGATATTACAAGTAGTCTTCCACGACACCCATTCATTTAGTTATCGAAGCTGCAGAAATAATGAAAAAAGTGACTTATAACCATAGCAGCTTCCCTGTGGTCATGTGATCAAAATTCAGGTGCTTCCGTAATCAGCATGTATTTATGACTGTTGCAGGGACCTGGGGTCATGTGATCACCATCTCCAACTACCCCAGCCATCTTCAGACAAGAAAAGTCAGTGAGGGAAGTTGGAGTTGCTTAATGACCACATGATTTACTTAACAGCTGTGGCCAAAAAAGGTTGTAAAATTGAATGTGACTCAGTTAACCACTTAATACCTGCCTTGCTAAGTAACAGAAATTCTGGTCTCAGTTATGCTCATAAATCACGATAATGTTAATTTTCTGTGCTTTACAATTTTCTCTGCTTTAATTTTGTTGTACCCTATGTAGAATATGTTAGGAATAAGAAGGATTATAAATACTGGGAAATAGATGAATAAATATGACTTTAAATGTCAGAAATAAATGCCACTAGTCAGTAAGATATATTCTAGCAGTGCAGTCTTATTTGAAAATTAAAATGTATTTTACAAGCTGGAATCATTAATCATTAGACTGAATAGGCTACCACCTACTGTACAATCCTAAAGCACTTTATTCTGAATTTTTCCACCTGAAAATAATGCTTTTTTCTTTTTTCTTTTAACAGATGCCATCTGAGTGAGATTAGGAGCCAATTCTTTTTTTTTTCCAGACAGACCTTACATGAGATAATTTCAGTTTTACAGCTGTAGTTGGTAGTATTCCGCTTTAATGTCTATCGTTTCTGTTCCTAAGAAAAGCCACGTTAGTGAGCTTGGCGGGTCTTCACAAAAACCGCCCTCAGGAAATGTCTCTTCAACACTTGGATTTGGACAACAATTAAAACCGTGTGTATTAGAATACGAGAGAACCAGTTCACTCTTACAACCTTTGAATAAGACTGCGGAAATAAACAGGACCTATGTAGTTTCCGCCTGTAACAAACTGTCCGGTGCTTTACCTGCATATACATCAGAAATTAAGCTGACTCTCCAAAGAGGAAGAGCAACCAGTAAAGGAGAATCCAATGTAGATAAAATCCATGGCAGTGATAGTACACTACTGGAAGAAAGATTAACCCTCCAGCCCCGAATTGCAACTACAGCAGCTGAGAAACTTAAGACAAATAATATTTATGAATCTAAAACAGAAAAAGCGGGATACTTGCCACCAGAAAGTAATAATGCTCCATTTTCATCCAGAGGTAACCACAGTGATGTTTCACTTATTAAGGCTACTGGAAAGACAAATTCTAACACAAATTATAGTAATGTTACTGGGAATGTCACACCCATAAAACCCAGGACACCTGCTGCTTCTCAAAATCAAAATGAGATTTCTCGATTATTACGCTTAACCACAACTAATCCTAACGGTAAGCCATCGGCATTAACAACATCTGGAAGGTTCAGTAAATCAAATGGAACTGAAAACCGGCAGAATAATCTTACTAAAAATGAATCTTTAGAAAGACAGAAGACCCCAAGGAAAAATACAGCAGAAGTATCAACCGTTCAGAATGCCAAGAGTCCTGCCACCTCCATCTTAAAAAGTAGGACGCCTTGTCTTCAAATCTCACAAAAGGAAAGCTGTGCTTTATTCACTCCAAGCAAAATGGGAAAGATGCAAGAAAATACCACATATACTCAACGAGCTGCTTCGGCAAAAGAAGACAGCATAAAGCAGAATGTGTCCTTTAAAGACAATCCTTTTAAAATAGAAAACAGTAAAGTGACTGTGGCCGTGAGGGTACGGCCCTTTAGTTTCAGGTAAGTCTTCACACAGACCATTGTAACTGTACCCAGGCATTATCTTCCAAGGTGATGATAATCATGGACACCCTTTTAGTGACGTACAAGAGTGATCCAATTTTATTCCTGTTGTCTCTTTCCCTAGTCCAGGGTTTCTCAAATTCAGCAACTTAAAGCTCTGTAGGCTTCAACTCTCAGATTTGTCCATCCAGCCTACTGGCTAAAGAATTCTGGGAATTGAAATTATATAAATTAAAGTTGTTGAGATTGAGAAACACTTTTCTAGTCTACTACCAAAGTTAATCTCCGGCTTCTTGCAATGCAGTATGATGGCTTCCATATTTTTTTTTGTCTGCTTTTAGCCTATCCAGAATCTGTGTAATTTTTTTTTTAATCCCATTTATATCCCGCCCTTCTCCGAAGACTCAGGGCGGCTTACAATCTAAGCACAAATCAATGTGCTTAGCAATAGCCTTCATTCTATGTATATGCCTGCTTATTAGGGCTTTCACCCCCCCCCCAGCGGCATTATTACAAAATCAGCTTATTGCCCCCAACAATCTGGGTCCTCATTTTACCTACCTTGGAAGGATGGAAGGCTGAGTCAACCTTGAGCCTGGTGGGATGTGAACCTGCACTAATTGCAGGCAGCTGGTGTTACTTAAGGAGGCATTAGTCCACTGCTCCACCAAGGCAGTGGGCTAGGCTGGAGACACATTTGCTCCCAAACCTATCGGCACCACAACTCCATTTCTAGCAGTTATTATTTTGATTCTCAGGAGTTTAGGTGCACTCCCTAATATTTCATAGAACTTGTGATTCAAGTCCAGTTCCAACAATAATATACTGCAGATTTGGCAGCAAAAAATCGTGTCTTCTTTGCCTTCCTCTGCAGGTTTATTTTGTTCAATACTAAACCTATTAAAATATCCTGGTGAATTCACATTTATTTTATATTGTTGTATGATACTAGATAATAGGGGGTGTGAAAGCCCTAATAAGCAGGCATATACATAGAATGAAGGCTACTGCTAAGCTTGTAAGCCGCCCTGAGTCTTCGGAGAAGGGCGGGATATAAATGGAATTAAAAAAAATAAAAAAAATAAAAAAATATTAAATATGCTTTCACTCAATATTTAAATGTATTCTTTTGTGTAGTGGACATATATTTGCATTCCATCATGTTCTACTTACTTTGGTTTTATTGCATGTATTTGATTTTGATTTTATTTCATCCATTTATAAACATGAGATTATATTTCACGTTTCATTCAGGAGCTCAAGGTAATGTACATTATATTTTCTCCTATATTTCCTTGCAACAACCCTGTGAGATGAGACAGACTGATTGCTCAAAGTTACCCATTGATCCTCTGTGACTGATGCTGAATTAGAACCTGGGACTTTCCAGGACCAGGTGTAACTACTACTACATCATGATAGTCTTGAAATAATTTCATCCAAGACCATTTCATATCTGAATTATATGGTTCTGATGATGTAAAACCTTAAGATATCATTATAACCTATTAGTTTCTTATTCTAGTTTAGATAAAGAAAAACACATAAATGTTATACTGATATGAAAACTTCTATAAAATAATATTCCTGATCACGGTAGCGTTTTTATCTTTTCACAACTCATATTCCAAATGTTGTGATCCCCTATACACTATAGTTCCTAGAACATTAACTAGATAATTAACTCTTTAGTTTTCACCATTATTATAGATCTAATGTGTTGAGCATTTACTTCATTGCAAATTACATTTATTTTGTGTTTTTACCTAGAGACAAAAATGAAGAATCTATTCAAGTGGTTTCTATGGAAGGGCAAGAGACTGTTGTTCATCATCCATCTACAAAACAAATATACAATTTCACCTTTGACTTTTCATTCTGGTCTTTTGATAAGCGTCTTAACTATGCAAGCCAAGAAAAAATATACCAATCTTTGGCAATGCCTCTACTAGAGACGGCCTTTGAAGGATACAATGCTTGTCTTTTTGCATATGGACAGACTGGTTCTGGAAAATCGTATACGTAAGTTGAGTTGGAAGGGAAAATTTTGGGGGGCAGATGAGAATCAGCAGCATTTGATATATGTTGCCTTCAACAGTGATCTTAAACTAAGATTTTTACTGAAATATGATTGCATCTGTTGAAATCAATGTAATCCATGAAACTAAGATAGAACCTCAGTTAGTCTTTGAGATGTGATAAGTCTCTTTGTTGTTTCTTCGCTGCAACAAATTAACATGTTTAATCCTCTCTAGAATATAATTAGAACGCAGCTACCCACTGATAAAATTTCACGCAAATCTTTGTGAGATGATAAAAATACACATGGTCTTGCAAACTAGGTAGAATAATATGGTGGCAAAGAGACTTTAAAACAGGAGTTTAACCAGAAATTCCTTGAAAATGTTATGAGTGTACTCAGTGCTTTTTTTCTAAAAAAAAAGGTGCCGGAACTCTCATGTTGGTGGGCGCAGGAGGCGGGGGGGGTGGGGGGCCAGTGCTGCTGCAGTCACAGGTGTGAAGGGTGTTGGCGGCGGGCTCCCCTCCCTGGGGCTGGAGCTGGCGCGGCTGGTGCTGTGGGAGCAGCAGAGCCCACTCTATATGGCAGGGCTGCGCAATGTGGAGGCGGTGCGGGCCAGGCGATGTTTTAATCTTATGATTTTAAAAATATATTTTTTCTATTGTAAGTTTCCCCAAACCTCGCCATGTGGATTGCATACAAATATTATATAATTGGTAAATAAAGGTAGAACATATGTTAAATATACATCAAATGATAATATGCTTCCCTACAAAGTCAATTCTTGCTCAGTGACAGACCAAGGAGTTAACTTGGAAAGGCAAGAGGAAAATCTAGAAGAGGTCTGTGCAGCTCTTCAACATCTTCATCAACGATTTGGATGAGGGGATAAATGGGGAACTCATCAAATTTGCAGACAACACCAAGTTGGCAGGAATAGCCAATACTCCAGAAGACAGGCTTAAGATACAGGAGGATCTGGACAGACTCGAACACTGGGCACTATCTAACAAAATGAAATTCAATTGTGAAAAAAGTAAGGTTCTACATTTAGGCAGGAAAAATCAAATGCACAGGTATAGTATAGGTGGTACCTTGCTCGATAGTAGTAACTGTGAGAGAGATCTCAGAGTCCTAGTGGACAATCACTTAAATATGAGCCAGCAGTGTGCTGCAGCTGCCAAAAAAGCCAACACAGTGCTAGGCTGCATTAACAGAGGGATAGAATGAAGATCACGTGAAGTACTAATGCCACTTTACAATGCCTTGGTAAGGCCACACCTGGAATATTGCATCCAGTTTTGGTCACCACGATGTAAAAAAGATGTTGAGACTCTAGAAAGAGTACAAAGAAGAGCAACAAAGATGATTGGGGGACTGGAGGCTAAAACATAGGGAACGGTTGCTGGAATTGGGTATGTGTAGTTTAATGAAGAGAAGGGTGAGGGGTGACATGATAGCAGTGTTCCAATATCTCAGGGGTTGCCACAAAGAAGAGGGAGTCAAGCTATTCTCCAAAGAACCTGAAGGCAGGACAAGAAGCAACGGATGGAAACTAGACAAGGAGAGAAGCAACCTAGAACTAAGGAGAAATTTCCTGACAGTTAGAACAACTAACCAGTGGAACAACCTGCCTCCAGAAGTGGTGAATGCTCCAACACTGGACGTTTTAAAGAAGAGACTGGCCAGCCATTTGTCTGAAATGGTATAGGGTTTCCCAGAATTCCTGAGCCAGCATGGCTCATCTAGGAAACCTCTCCCTTTCCCCTCAGCATGGCTGGCTCAGGATTTCTGGGAGTTGAAGTCCATGAGTCATAAAAAAGAGCCAAGATTGCTAGCCCTGCAAAAGGCTTAGGAAAACCAATAAGGTAGCTGGGTTGTTTGTTTGTTTGTTTTTGCAAAAAAAAAAGGTTCCAGAACGCTGTTCTCAGCGTTCTATGAGAAAAAAAGCCCTGAGTGTACTAAATGGTCTCAGGCAACCATCTTTTGGGTTGGATGCACAAATTGTGCTAGGCCATAGATTCTTTTAAATGTGGTTTGCTGAATAAATAAGAATTACTTGAATCCATGTAACACATTAAATAAAAAAGAAAAATAATTTGATTCAATTGTCTTGGACATCTGTCAGTAATATAGAATTAATAATGTTGCTCTCCTTAGAAGGCATATTGTAAAGATGGTTGTAACAAGGTTTGTGAGGTCCTTTAAAAATGCTATGCAAGTATTGTTAACAGGAACATTAATACAAGTTTATTGCATTAATAAGCAATACAATAAGTTCCAAGGGTGTGGGGGGGAGGCTTAATCACATGTTTAGAAGCCATAAATGACTGTTCTATGTGATTCTGGCTGCTCTGCTGAAGAATGAATTTCAAGTTTCCAGATATAGTTAGAAAGTCATTGCTGAGCTGCATCCTCTGAGATCATTCTCCAAAACATGGGATTTCCCCCACCCTCCCCCCAAAAAAAACTGAAGGAGAGAACTCCGACTTTCGTTTCCCAGCCAGCCTTCAAGGTTGGTACTTTCCAATAATTGGCAGTCTGAAATGAGAATAAAGTAGAAATGAAGCATTGGATGTGCTGAGAAGTTGGGTGGACCTTCTGCATCCAACAGCCTTCTAACTCAATTTTTGATCTGGAGAGTTTCCCCCCCTCCTTTACTAAATAAATGTATAAGGACAAAGAACCTATTCTCTTTTGTTTCTGTCTTGCCAGCAGTAGCTTAATAGCACATTTGCTTATTTTCAGGATGCTCTAATTTTGGAGTATCTAAGAAGGAAGGTAAAATTGCTTTGCCTTAATTATATTTGTTATCAGATATATTTACTATTATATCATTTGAAGAAAAAATATGTAAAAAGCTCCTACTTTTGTTATTAGATCGATTTGTATTAGAGATAGCGATAGACAGCGAGACTGGTCTTATTCATTAATCTAATGAGGATGGCTTATTTTTTTTTAATGCTTAGAGATTTTTCAGTATTCTGATTCTATAGAAGAATTCTGATTTCTTTAAATTGTTTTTTTAAACCTTGTTGTCAGGACCCACTTCAACTCCACATCTTAAGTAAGCAGAACTCTTGGAAACAGTTTCTTCCAATAGGAACTTTTATTAAGAGTAGTTGATAGCAGGCATAATAGACAGGATCTGAGATTTCCCACGCAGCGCAGTAGATTATAGTATCCCCAGACAAGACCCCACCCCACAGATCGACCGCCTGATGTGGGATGGCCAATCCCCAAGTGTTAAGTCCGTTGTGGGAACCGGGGAGATAACATCGGCCCGTCTCCAGCTCACGCAGCGAGGGTCGGCGGCTTCTTCACACCCTCCTCTCAGAGTGTAGACATAAACCAGGCACTGAGGTTACATTCCTTATTCCCTCCTTTGTTCTTCTGACAGTTTAAAAGATAAGAGTTCAGAGAGAGAGATAATGCAGGAAACAAGTTGTTACATTTCAGCGGGGCTGGTCGAGGATACAGACCCAATAAACAAAGTAAAGGATTACATTGTAGTGAATAGAGGAAGGGAAAGTAATAGCCCTGCAGGTACATCCCCCCTACCCCTTGGGAGAATGGCAGAACCCAGGAAAAGGTTGGGATTTGTTCTTAGATCAGAGAGGATAGATAGAAATGAAATGAAATAGGAATGGGTTCTGACACTTGTTCTCTTTCGTATGGAGAATGATTTGAAAAAATGCAAAAGGTCTTCTGCTGAATTGAATATATTCAAATTGTCATTACAGCATGATGGGGTTTGATGATGATGAACGAGGAATAATACCAAGATTCTGTCAAGATCTTTTTTATCAAATAGCAGAAAAAGAAACAAAACAGGTACTGTGATACTTATATCCTCATCAGTTTGGAATAGAAATCTTCTTTAGCCTGTAATAATTAAATGTGCATTTCAACATTAGTTTCTGGAATTCAGATGGAATTAAAATAAAATTTCTTTATAATAGTGCTTAAACTGTGATAAGTCTTTCTTATCTGAGATAGATAAAAGGTAACATTTATAAAAGTGCACATAAAGGAAAGTGTGATACAGGTAAACCTTATGCCATCTAAAATATTTTACTATGGATTATTTGATACATGTAGATCATTCAATACGTGTTGTCAAGGGTATGTAATCAAATAGCATAAGAATCCAATTCTATTTCTCCAGGTGAAGATTTTTACATTCTGTGCTTTTATTTCATCCAAGATGTACAGTATTATGATATATTGAAACAGTTTTGCAAGCATTGTGAAGTTGGATCACCAACTTCATAGTTTGGCTAGTGTTACAGAATAATGTGCCTTTTGAAAAAATTGAGCAAAACATGTATCATTGTAAAACATTACTAATTGGAGTAGAAAGAAACTTCAAGACAATGATCCTTGATTATTGTTCATCCTAGAAATTTTTAGGGTCTGCATTTATGCATTTGAAGGTAGGTTTGGCCATCCATCCTAACTAAGATATCAGCATAAGTATATCTTATTTTGGGAAACGGTTTTCAGGCTGTGAGATTGGTGCCTTAAGCATCTGTAAGCTTTAAGGCATCCATTTTGCCTATGAGGAATTTAAAACCTCTGTCCTGTTTGGTTTCACCCTCTCTGTATGAATTCTCAGAGTCATAAAAAGTCCTTAAGTCACATTTTTGCAGCTTCCACTATCATATAGTCAGTTTTGCTTTCCCAAAGTACTTAACCAGCAATTAAACTTTTCTTCTTACTATTAGACTACTTATCATCTTGAAATCAGCTATTTTGAAGTCTATAATGAAAAAATTCATGATTTGCTTATCTTCAGAACTGAAAATGGAGAGAAGAAACAACCTGTAAGTTAAAATGTTCGTTTTAAGTAACTAGTCCAGGTTATTTTTCCCCCCTGTCTATTATTTTGTTCTATTATTATGTTTTAACTATTACTTTTAAACCTCTTAAAGCTTAATCTGCATGCTGTTTTGCCTGGTGCAATTCTAACAATGAAGTATATTAATATTTTTTGTGGTTTATAAATAGAATGTAAAGTGAAACAATTTTGTTCAAGAAGTTTCACATTTTTATTGTGTTTCACTGAGATCTTAATGTTGTATGCTGCCTATATGTGAATTAGCCGGCAATGTAAAATTGTTTAGTAAATAACTAAAAATAATTAATTCTTTTAAAACATTCACATTTCTAATCAGCATTTTTTTTAATTAAAAGCTTCGTGTAAGAGAACATCCAGTCTTTGGGCCATATGTGGAAGACCTGACAGCGTAAGTGATTATCCAATGATGCCTTTTCTCTGATAGAATGGTATCTGCCAGGAGAAGTGATTTCTTCTTCCATTCTTCCTGTTTTCTCCAAATCTGCTCTTGAACTGGTTTGGGGAATGTGCAAAGAGTTAAAAGGAGGGGACTTAAAACTGATAGGAAGTTTTACTATGCAAAGAGGAAGTCTCTTTGGATATTCTTGAATTAGCCAATACATTTTACTTTCTGAATTTTTCTATGAGAGCCTGGGTGCTGAACTGCAGCTTTATTCAATGACGCCAAATATAACTACTTCTTATTTCTTAGCTGTTGTAAAAAATGAAATTCACTCCTCAACTAATCAAATTCCCTTTGGATATTCTCTCTTCTCATTAACCTCCTGCTCTTCTTCAGACTTCATTTTATTTTACCCACTGATCCTTGGGGTCTTGTTTCCAAATTGCTATCTACTGTTTAGACTTTTAATAGAACAACCCTCCATCTTGCTTCTCCTTAACTTGGTCCCTTAATCGGTTTTCCAGACCTCAGTCTACCCAGTGTGGACTCTCCTTCTTAGTCAAATATAAGCTCTAGTCCAAAAATTTGCTTTGTTTTTCTACTTAAAAGATAGATTGCAAATATTAAGTTTGTAATTCCATTTAGTTGGTTCTTGTGGCCTAACAAACAAGTAAAAAATAGATTTCTCTGTAAACCTTTGTAAACTCAGCAATTATGTCAGTATGCGTATATATTGTTCTATATCTATATATGTATACTAATATTACATTATACCAGACATGTCAAACTCGTGATGTCACGTGACGTCGTGCGACGTATCGGAGCTTTTTTCTCATTGGGGTAGGTGTGGTTTTCTGCTGACACGTCTGGCCCGCAGGCCGGCAGTTTGACACCCCTGCATTATACTATTACAACTAAGAAATTTAATTTAAGCTGATTACTTCATATATGTCAACATTAATTTTTCTAACTAGATAAAATTATCCCTTTCCTTTTAGGAATGCCATTAGTTCTTACTCTGATATCCAGGTAAAATTTTGTTAATTTAAATATAAATTATGAAGCTTTCAATAGAATATGTAAAGATATTACCATTAACTATAGTAAACAAAAGATTATAGAGTAACAGAGAGAGAACATGTTACATTTTATTGACTTTTGTGTGGTATTAAAATAATTGTGGCAAGTTCTTAAAGAGATGGGAATACCAGACCATCTTATTTGTCTCTTGAGAAACCTATATGCGGGTCAAGAAGCAACAGTGAGAACTGGACATGGAACCACTGATTGGTTCAAAATTGGGAAAGGAGTCCGGCAAGGCTGTATACTGTCGCCCTGCCTGTTTAACTTATATGCAGAGCACATCATGAGAAAGGCACGGCTAGATGAATCAAAAGTTGGAATTAAGATTGCCGGAAGAAATATCAACAACCTAAGATACGCAGATGATACCACTCTAATGGCAGAAAGTGAAGAAGAACTAAAGAGCCTCTTGTTGCGGGTGAAGAAGGAGAGTGCAAAAGTTGGGTTGAAACTTAACATTAAGAAAACCAAGATCATGGCATCTGGCCCTCTCAATTCCTGGCAAATAGATGGGGAAGAAATGGAGGTAGTGACAGATTTTATTTTCCTGGGCTCCAAGATCACTGCAGATGGGGACTGTAGCCAAGAAATTAAAAGACGCTTGCTCCTGGGGAGGAAAGCCATGACAAATCTAGACAGCACACTAAAAAGCAGAGACATCACCCTGTCAACAAAAGTGCGTATAGTCAAGGCTATGGTCTTCCCAGTTGCAATGTATGGCAGTGAAAGTTGGACCATAAGAAAGGCTGAGCGCCAAAGAATTGAGGCCTTTGAACTATGGTGCTGGAGAAGACTCCTGCGAGTCCCTTGGACCGCAAGGCGATCAAACCGGTCAGTCCTAGAGGAGATCAATCCTGACTGCTCTTTAGAAGGCCAGATCCTGAAGCTAAAACTCAAATACTTTGGCCACCTAATGAGAAGGAAGAACTCACTGGAGAAAAGCCTAATGCTGGGAAAGATCGAGGGCAATAGGGGTCCGGAGTACCTCAGGGAACACCTGCTGCCGGCGTCAACTTCCCTCCGCCCTGTGCGTTCCCACAGAGAGGGCCTCCTCAGGGTGCCACCGGTCAGAGAATGTAGATTGGTGGCCCCCAGGGGGAGGTCTTTCTCTGTGGGCGCCCCGGAGCTATGGAACCAGTTACCGGTTGAGCTCCGGACGGCGCCCGATCTTCGCTCCTTTCGCCGCGATCTGAAAACATACCTGTTCGAACAAGCTGGCCTGGCCTGAGGGGGGATTGGTGGGGTTTTTACTATCACTTTATTGGGGTTTTATTAATGTATTTATTGTTGGGCATGTATTTAATTACTTTTTAATTTTTGTAGCTTTGTGTTTTATTCTTGCCCTGTACACCGCCCTGAGTCCTTCGGGAGAAGGGCGGTATACAAATATTAATAAAATTAAAAATTAAAATTAAGAAGGGGACGACAGAGAATGAGGTGGCTGGATGGAGTCACTGAAGCAGTAGGCGTGAGCTTAAATGGACTCCAGAAGATGGTAGAGGACAGAAAGGCCTGGAGGAATGTTGTCCATAGGGTCGCGATGGGTCGGACACGACTTCGCAGCTAACAACAACAAAAAATAATTGAACTAGTAAGAAATGCTAGCATCTTAGTAGAAAGTTCCTTGCATTATCATGATTTTTAATTCATTTTCTTTACAAACTCCGCAAGAATTTGAGAAAGGCTCTGTTTTTACATGTGTTTATGTATACTGTAGAATTTCAAGAGGAAACTCATTAAAGAAGAAGTAACATGACAAAATAAAAACAGATGACAAGCATAAAATACAAATGCTAAACCAATTCTGTAATATAATACTGACAAGCTAATTTTAGGGCTGCAGTTCAAAGGGCAAGCAGTTCTGCTTGTTTCTTCTACATGTATAAAATAGCTTATGGAAGCCTTCTTTAAAAAATAATGCAACTCTTTGTTTCCCTATTTACCCTCCAAGATGAGACCATCCATTCTTTACCAAGGAGAATCTAGTAATTTGTTATTGCCATTATACTACTGATAGGTTAAATTGTAACTAAGCAACATAGTCCTGGGGAAGTGAGTAGTTAGAAGAGTGGGGAAAGCTTCACTTTAATGTGTTGGCCAGTGGAACGCTTGGGAAGACAGCAGAACTCAACTGAAGAAGGAAAGGCAATGTGAACTACTAGACCGAGAGATAGGCTTTGCCTATTTCTCTAAGGGGCCCAACAAGATTCTATTCAACAAGATGATTTAGATGCCTGTTTCCCAAAGGTGACACCTTTGGGACAACCATGACTTGGATGACTGAGAATCTCCATAGACATTTAGCTATGCACTTTGGGAAGAACACCTTTCGAATGCTGAGGGAGTATGAAGGGATTTCCAGAAAACATTGCAGACTACGGGAACAGGGCAGAAAACATCCTGCAGCCAGAAGGCTCCCTACACGTTTGCACTACTCAGGTGAACCTGAGGACACAGAAAACCTCCAAATGGTCCCAACGACTCTCTAAAAGAATGCAAATGACCAGCTGTCTGCAAGGAATATAAATCCTTCCATTCCCCACCATCCGGTCAGAGCTGAAGAAGCTTCTTGGATGAGAAGTGAAACGTCTTCAAAGAAAAAAAACAACCAGAAAGTCCAGTTGCCTCCTGAAAAGTCACCTTTGGGAGAACCGTGACCTGGATGGCTGAGAATCTCCGTAGACATTTAAAGGATAGTAATTTCAAATCTATGATAGCTAAATTCTATATGTATCGCTATATATGTTTTATTCACATTAGCTATTCTTATGCTTACTTTGAAGTAATAATGGCATACAAAGTGCTTTTTAAACTTTTGCATCTCCTCTCTTTTCATCAGAATTGGCTCCAGCTAGGAAACAAGCATAGAGCTACTGCTGCCACTGGCATGAATGACAAGAGTTCTCGATCTCACTCTGTTTTCACGTTGGTGATGACACAAATCAAGGTATTATGAGGACTCTCTTAAAAGGTTGTGTGTATGTTGCGTGCATGTGTCGGTGGTGGCTTTATCATAAGATTTTTTTCAAACCTTCAACATTTTAATCAAGTAACTTCCTTTTCTGAAGGAGATTCGCTTTTTAACATTGATATGGTATTCTGATAGCTGAAAATGCAAAGAATCGGCAAGCTCTAAAAATAAAAGTCATGGAGCACAGTGCAAATAAATTGGGACTAAAATTAAACATAAAGAACATCAGTAACAGGTATAACAACTGGTCTTAGAATTGACAATGAAGATATCAAAGTGGTTGATAGCTTCTGCCTTTTAGGATCAATCATCAACAGTAAAGGAACAAGCAGTCATGAAATATATTACAGACTAATGCTTGATGGAGCAGCCTTGCAGGCCTTGAAAGAGATATTTAGAGAGTGGGACATGCCCATAACTCCAAAGATCAGAATAGTGCAAGCCATGATATTCCATATGATTCTTTATAGAAGCAAAAGTTGGACTTCAGAGAAGCAGGATATGAAAAGTACTAATTCTTTTGATGTTGGAGGAGACTCCTGAGAATATTGTAGGCAGTCAAGGAAAACTTAACTAAAATGTAATAAAACCTTCCAGAATGTAATAAAACTTTAGTGTTGTAATAATAATCACCAGCGCTATCACAATAATAATCAAAATAATGATAGTACAACACTATCAGCACTGACAAATTCACCATCAGTCAATTGCAAAAGGCAGCTTTACTTCGAACCGCTTACATCTCATGACGATATCTGTAACACCATCCAAACATCCACATCTGCCTATCTAAGTCCTTGGGAAGGACCCAAAATCCAGTCTGAACATCTGGCTGAGTGTGCAACGAACCATGATAATAGGCATCCAAATAGTGATAACTATTGTAATTCCCCAAAGGGTCTCTGGAAAACCATCATTTAAAAAACTTTTTCGAAAACTATCAGTAAGGGACCATTCGAATTGCTAGAGTGAGACTGTTTCAGAAAAGCCTCTCTGATGAAAAAGCAGCATCTTCTGGCCTCAGCATCTCTCATTTCATGAAATAATGTTGAGGTGGAAGGTACCTGGTCCAAGTGGATTGAAACTTTTACATGCTAGGTTGGTTCCCTCAAATTTCTCTACTTCCTGCTCATTTGTCCCCATCTCACTTCACTCAGACAGATTCCTCAATATAAAGAGTGAATTTTATGGCTGTGTCGGCAGCTGCAGTCATTAAATCATGGGAACCTAAGGAATAGTTAGAATTTAATTTGGACTTCTCTGGATCTGCTTGGGTATCAGAGCAGTTTGTTTGTATTGGAAGAGCCAAGAAGTTCAAAATCATAGGTACAGCTATGGATAAAAGCTTTGCCATCCTCAAGGGTGGCAAAGAAATGAGATGATTGTTAAGTGAATCCAATGGGCTTTTTTTTGCCAGAAACCCCTGTTTCTGGGGGAAAAAACATTGTAAATCATGGCCACATGACTACGGCACATTGCAGATGGCTGTATATGAAGGCTGGTTGCTGAGTGCCCAAACTGATCATGTGACTTGGGGGGCAGCCATTGGAACTTTGAATCTAAATGAGTACCTATTTTAATGGGGTTCTCTGAAATTTCAGTCACTAAATGACTAGTCATAACTCGTGTGAAAGCCTTCCCCGTCATTATCTTGGTCAGGAAATGATTTTGAGTCATGACAAAAAATGGGCATGAAATATCCCTTCTCTAAGGAGCCTGACTCCACCTTTCCTGATCAAAATTCTTTTGGCTACAAAGAAGGCTCGCCCTTTGATGAATTACGGCAGAAAATAAAAACTGCTTCCTCTTGAATCTTCAGAATCCTCATTTGTCTTGAGCGTCGCCCTCTTTAACCTACAGCAGACTTGACAATCGTTCCTATTTAAGAGGTATCTATCAACAAAACCGATCTCTGATGTTAGCAACAGATTCTTCTTTCTATACTTTCATTTTTAATGTGCTGGCAGCATTTATTGACTATGCATGTTATTGCTATTAAAATTTTAAATATTGGAGAACCGTACTGTGTGCAGGAAGTGATCCTTCTGCATTTGTTATAAACGTATAAACTGATTTATTGCCATGGGGAATTTACAGTGTTTGGGCTGTGTTTAATCATAATGATTTATTTACTTGTTTTAGACAGAGATTGTGGAAAAGAAAGAATATGAACACAGAATCATTAGTCGTGTCAATCTAGTAGACTTAGCAGGGAGTGAACGCTGCTCTACAGGTCAAACCAGTGGAGAAAGACTGAAGGTAAAATGTATACATAGGCAGTTTTCTAATGGAAGTGCTTGCGTTGTTTGTCTCATTCTCTATACCAAACAGATATGCTGCTGCAGATTTTGGATGTTGATGGATTTCATTGCAAAACAAATAGTACATCTGATCATTTATAAGACTTAATTTTTGATCGTCTAATTATTGTCAGCTCCATACAGCTTACAAGAGTAAAACATGCACAAATCAGTCAGTTTGTTGCAGTCTTAGACCAGCACAAGAAGTGATTTGTGAGCAGTTATAAATCTCTCTTAAAAAACAGTAAATAAAATTTGAGACAAAATTAAAATGCATCCAAAAAACAATATGACTAGAACCCGTGACTCAATTCCAAAAGGAGCAATCTATTTCTAGCTATAAATGAGTTAGTAACATGTCCAAAATAAATATATCAACAATAAATCATTAGTCTAAAAAAAAAAGCATCAGTACCTCAAATTGTATATGTTCACAGTAAGAACCAAGAATACTGAGCCTGTAACATTAAAATACATTTATTAATCAGTATCGCTATACAGGTGATCTTCAGCATACGACTGGTCGCTCCGGAGTTGTTTGAAGTTACAAATGATCTCCCTAGGAGTACTTATGATCAGATTCTGAAATTCTGACAACTCTCTCTCCCCCCCCCCGCCCCCGTGGTCACATGACTGAATTTTGGGTGCTTGGCAACTGACCCACATTTATGGCTGTTTGCAGCACCCATAGTCACATGATCATATTTTACCAGGCTTTTGCGGAAAACCAGCATTTACTTCCGGTTTTTATCCAATTTGGCTCATAAAGAACCGTAATCACTTAATTGCCACAAAAAAGCTCAGAACATTGGATCAGTGACATGGGTGACCCGTTTTATGACCATCAGAACTTATGACTAATGGACAGGCTCCATTATGGTCCTAAGTTGAGCATATAATAGTATAAGAAAAAAAACACAATTGGAAATCGGCCAATTCCTGCAAGACCACATCTGTTGTTACCTTAGACTTATATGCCTTAGGCTTAGGCTTATAACGTATACCACCCCATAATGCTTTACAGCACTCTCTGGGCAGTTTAGAATGTCAGCATATTGCCCCCAACAATCTTGTTCCTCATTTTACCATACTTGGAAAGCTGGAAGGCTGAGTCAACCAGGCTGTGGACAGAGTTTGCCTGCAATGCTGCATTCTAACCACTGTGGCACCAGAGTTCAAGGACATATCTTGACAT
Organism: Vipera berus; assembly: GCF_964194415.1. Lineage (NCBI taxonomy): Eukaryota > Metazoa > Chordata > Lepidosauria > Squamata > Viperidae > Vipera > Vipera berus. Next base: position 94,084,449 of record NC_138204.1, read on the forward strand.
TATCATTTTATTGCATTTCTCTGAATATCATTTGATTTATCAGAATGTGTCTAGGTGTTGTGCCCAAAACTGGATATGTTACTTGATTTTTGAGGGTATCAATTGCAAACAGAGTAGAAAACAATTGTATATCTTAACTATTTGTCCATGGTATTCAGTGCCATGTGATGAGGCTGCAAATTGCAAAGCTCTCAACTGGCATTTGCAATGCTGATTGGGAATCCTGGGTATTCTAGTTCCAGCAAAGCTGCAGGGCACCAGGCTGGAGAAGGTGGTTCTATAATATTACAGTGCTGAAAATCTATTTCCATGGCAAATTAGGATTTTAAATGCATTGATGTTTCTTTTTATCAATGTAGGAAGGAGCAAGCATAAACAAATCCTTGTTAACTCTGGGGAAAGTTATTTCTGCACTATCTGAGCAAAATCAAAGCAGGAAGAAATTATTTGTGCCATATCGTGATTCTGTTCTTACGTGGTATGTACCTATTTTTAAGAATTGTAAAAGAAACTTGTTTGGCATTGGTCTTGATTTTACAAGAATAGGCAGTTATGACAGTAAACATTAGAACTACAGATAGTCCTCAACTTACAACAGTTCATTTAATGACCATTTAAAGTTACAATTGCATTGAAAAAAATGACTTATGACCATTTTTCACACTTATGACTGTTGCAGCATCCCTATGGTCACGTGATCAAAATTTAGATGTTTGGCAACTGACTCATATTTATGGTGGTTGCAATGTCCCGGGATCATGCAATCACCTTTTGCGAACTTCCAACAAACAAAGTCAATGGGGGAGCCAGATTCACCTAACAACTATGGCAAGAAAGGTTGTAAAATGGGCCAAAATTCAGTCAAGAGCTTTTCTCGCTTAGCAACAGAAATTGTGGTCTCAATTGTGGTCGTTAAGTCGAGGACTACCTGTATATCTTTTCTAAGCCTCTGATTGCACTCTATTCATTTTAGCAAAATAACTCTTCTATCTTTCTGCTGATGTATTTAAATTCTTTCATCTTTCCAGAAAGCAAAATATATGATGCTACCGAGCTCATCATATTTTGAGGCCTACATTTTGTCAAATGAGTTGAGTTTCGGTGCTTAATAACAATCTTAAGCATACCTACTCACCCTGAAGTTATAATCCTTTGCTTACTTACTTGGGACTTATGTTTCAGACAACACATGTAGGATTTCATTGTCATTTTTCACATTTTAATCATTTCTCTCAATTCAAGGGTTTAGTCTGAGGCAATGAGTCCATGCTTGTAAGAGAGAATGAGATCAGACAAAAAACATCTTGCTTCAACAAGTTTGTTTCAAGAGGTATCATATCTATCATGCAACTTGTACAACCTTAAATGAACCTAGAGATCATTTAACATCTGAGATGAGCTTAAAACTCAAAAATAAAATGGATCTGTTTAAGACTAAAGTTAAATATACTGCTCAAAAAATTAAAGGGAACACTTAAACAACACAATGTACTGCATTTAATAGTAGGATGTCTTATTTTCTGTTCCCTTTATTTTTTTGAGCAGTATATATTTATAAGGATTTCTATATTAACATTCTAAGTCTTTCTGAAAGGATTTGAATACATAAAAAGTACAGTTGGCATATCATATGTTTTTTATTTTATCTGCATTGATTATGTATACACCTGATAAACATGAATAATATCTTAATATTTGGTAGATGGAAGACAGTGCTACAAGTCCTTCAGTCCCAGAAGCTCATTTCAATAGCTTCTTTGGTAGATTCAAAACCAAACTAGGTACTGCTTTTTAACTAGTGTCCCAGCCAACCTATTATTGAAAGCCTGTGAAATGTTGAGTGTACTTTGATTAGCTGGTGTGAAATAAACCTACAGTTTTATTTATTTTATTGGTAATCCTAATACAGTATAGCACCACAAACCTAATGGCTTTTCCTTTACTAGTTCTTATGGTGCTGAAGGGAGAGAGATACTAGGGAAATAAGTTCAGGTAGTATTCCACTTACAGCTAGTTGCTTAGCAACCGTTTGAAGTTATGGCAAACCTCTGTGGGGGTTCTTATGGCCCAGTTCTGAAATCCTGACAGCTGCTCTCCCTGAGTGATATCTTGGGGGCTGCATTTATGACTGTTTATTTCCAGTTTTCAGCAAAAACATCCCATAGTGAATCATTGGTTCGCTTAATGACTGCCACATCCTCTTAACAAACGGTGCCAAAAAGGTTGTTGGTCATGTAGATGACCTGTTTCACAACCGTCATGACCTACGATCATAATGGGCAGACTCCATTATGTTCATCGGCCGAGGACTTACCTATAATGTTAAAAGGTCTTCTGGACACGTGTCCCTTTTGAAGTTTAAGTGGAGGACAAGATGCCCCAGAAAGATTCTTCAGTTCTCCTGATCCTAGCAAATGGTCAAACTCTGAAGTTTGAAGGAAGACAGATGATATTGATTCGATTAGTGGAATGGTGCAAGGATCTGATCCCACGAGTGAAGAAATCTGTTTGCTTTGCCTTAATTGGATTGGATTTTAACTATTAGTATTGTCCCCTTTTAAAACTGCAAACAACACACAAGTTTGTGGCTTTGTTCTCTTTCAAATAAAGGCTGTTAAAGGAAAGTCTGGGTGGAAATTCAAAAACTGCTATGATTGCTACAATCAGCCCTGCTGCCAGCAATATAGAAGAAACCCTCAGTACTCTACGTTATGCTAAGCAAGCTTGTTTCATAATCAACACTGCCAAAGTGAATGAAGATATGAATATGAAATTAATTCAGGGTAAGAATGATAATTCTGCTTATTTTCTAAATCACTCACTTTTTCCCCCCCTGTGCCAAATGTGTGAATTTACTAGAGAATGCGTATTTTGCAGGAGCAGTTTGAAATTGGTTTCACCAATTCATTAACCAAAGCTTAGTTAACTCTGCTGAACAAGAGTTAAAACTCACTGAACTTCCAAATTAGAACTTGTCTGATGGCAAGACTATTTGAAGGCGTTGATGATTCCTAAATTTAAGATTATAGATTCTTCTTTAGAATGCAGCCAGGTTTTATGTTTTAAAATCTTAATCTGAATTATATCTGAATTTTATATTTTCTTAAAATGCCAGTTTAGTTTGATTGAATGTGTTGTATTTATACCCTTGTGGAGCTCAAATTGTTACACATGCGGGCCTCCCCTTATTTCATGTCCATAAAAATAGCCGTTTGAAATAAACTGGGTTGAGAGAATGTGATGGTCCAAAATTACCCAATTAATGGTCAAGTTTGGATTGAAACCTTGCCTCCCTGGTCCTGTCTACTCTCCTACATTGGCTATTCTAAACTAAATTAATGGATTTATTTTAGAAAACCACATTTAAGATTAACTACAGTTTGAGTTCAACATAATTTTGGACTGCAGATAGTTCAAGATAGAAACAGAGGATTGTAGATTCCTTGTATATGTAACTCATATCTGAAGACCCAACATTTTATGCTGCATCTGAAGAAGACTGGTAGGTATTTGGGGTAGAGGCACAATGAATGTACAGGTAATCCTTGAATTATGACCACAATTGAGCCCAAATTTCTGTTGCTAATTGAGACAGTTGTTGAGTGAGTTTTGCCCCATTTTACGACCTTGCTTGCCACAGTTGTTAAGTGAATCACTGCTTTTGTTAAGACAGTAACCCGGTTGTTAAGTGACTCTGGCTTCCCCATTGACTTTGCTTGTCAGAAGGTCACAAAAGATGATCACATGACCCTGGGACACTGGATATATATGCCAAGCATTTGAATTTTGATCCTGTGACTGTGGGGATGCTGCAGCAGTCATAAGTGTGAAAAATGGTCATAAGTCTCTTTTTTTCAGTGTTGTAACTTCAACTGGTCACTAAATGAATGGTTGTAAGTTGAGGACTACCTGTATTGTAGTGTATGTTGGGAGTAATTAAGACTCTCATATGAATATAAAATGCCTTCTGCATCTTGAGATCTGCTTTTGAATGCAACCTAATTGTTACTTTTATCTGGCACAACTATTTTTTAATGAGATGAATTTTAAAACATCTCTATGAGAAAGGTTGTCAAAACACTGAACAGAGGGTTGGCTTCTGAGTAATTGCTGAGCCTTTTTGTTCAATCTAGAAATGAAAGCTGAGATTGAGAAACTGAAATTGGCTCAGAAGAACGCTCAGAACCTTGATCCTGAAAAGCAGAGACTTTACGTGCAGGAAATTACATCTTTAAGAATGAAGCTACATCACCAGGAGCGGGAGATGGCCGAGATGCAAAGGTAATAGTGATCTTACAGTATAATTAATTATAAGGATGTGATAATGAATCACTAATATTGTAAGTTTGTAAAAAAATGAGTTCTGTTTTTTCACTGTAATATGTAATGTATGTGACCCAATATAAGAAATGTTAATGAAAAATATTATAAGTATGTATACCCTGATAGACATTAGGTATGAAGTTTAACAATTTAAATACATGTTTTGATTCAGACTGCTTATTGCAATTTGACATGCAAGTCAATAGAACTTTAGAGATTTATGATTAAATTTCATGATAATCTTAAGTCTTGCTTCAGCCTATGACTGATATCTTAACCATTATACTTTATTATAGTAATGATTGTAATATAGATAGATAGATAGATAGATAGATAGATAGATAGATAGATAGATAGATAGATAGATAGATAGATCTACTGTATAGTTATGGATATTAAAACCAAATTTTATTTAATCTACTTGGCAATTTTAATGTCTGTTTCATTACATTCATTGGCTATTGCAAAGTAAAACTGTACATATTGCATATTATACCATATTCAATTTTTTCACATAATTAAATTCAAAGTAGTATATACTTACTGATTCTGTTTTAAGCTCCTATATTTTTTCTGCAAGGTTGAAAAAACTATTGTCATAAGATTATGCTGCTTTAATTTTTTTAAAGCTAAGGTTCCATAATGCACATGGATGCAGTTATAATTCCATTCTTTGGATTACATGTTCATTTTCAACTTCTTACCATGGCACCTGTAATATGTTTTAAGTATATTATTTAGTTGGACCAGGCAATCTTTTCATTTTGTGTTAAAGGGCCTGGAAAGAAAAATTTGAACAAGTAGAAAAAAAGAAGTTTGAAGAAACAATGGAATTACAGGTACTATTCTTTGTGACAATTAGTTGCTGTTAGTAATCCTGGATAAATTTATTTATCTATAGAAGCTTGCTGGCCTGATAGATTTCAGATACTTTGGCTCACATAATTCTCAGCCATTATTTATATTAAAGTGGGAGTAGAATTTCAATATGTTCAGAAGGTACAAAATTGCAGAAGTCAAGCCTTATTCTTAAAAGTTACAAATAATATAACAACTCAACTTTTACTAATATACCGTTTTCAAATCCCAAATATGAATTGCTCCCTTTCTTAATTCTTCATTTTAGAAAGCCGGCATTACATTCAAGGTGGATAACAGTTTGCCTAATTTGGTTAATCTCAATGAAGATCCTCAACTGTCCGAGATGTTATTGTACATGATTAAAGAAGGAAAAACTACAGTTGGGAAATGCAAGCCAAATTCATGTCATGATATTCAGCTGTCTGGCATCTTAATTGCTGATGATCACTGGTATGTACTAAATAAAGAAATAAGGAATGAGAAATGTCTTGTTTCTCCTTTTCTCTATGTTGAAGATTTGAATTCAGCAGGAGTTGTTGAAAGAGCATATGTGTCAGAACTGCCACCTCATGCCATTCTGCCATGGACCCTGGGGGGGGGGGGGAAAGTGAAACTGATGGAAAGAAGCATGCCTCTCAGACCAGTCTTCATGGCCGTTTCCCTGGGAGAAGAATGCTGCTGCAGGAGTGGCTGTTTCAAAAACATCTGTTTCAAAACTGATTGGATGACGGGGTGGAGGTGGGGAACCAGCAATGGGAAGTGTCTGGGAGGGAAAAGTTACAGGAATTTTTCTAGCGAACCTCAGTTTTGACTTTGCTTTACTGTAATCCAGTTGACCTTTAGTAAACTACACCTTTCTCAACAAATGGAGTCAAGGGCCGTTCTTACTTCAAGGTAGAAGTTAAGGCAGGACTGACCTTATACTTCTGAACATAAGCAGAGGGCAAAAAAAGAATACTGAGAAATTAGGTAGCAGAACACCCCATGGAAAAGAATTAAATTCCAACAACAGAGTTGTCTTGGATGCAGTGTATGGAATTTGACGGCTATGAATAAATGCTAACTCATTATATAATAATTCTCTCTTGCAGGAACTCACATCACACTCAAGAGCTCTTGCAAGAGAGTCAAGGACTTGAATTGGTTAGATAAGTTCAGGCTTTTTTTTCCTGGCAGATACTAAGCAACTTTGGTAATGATGAAGATCAGCTTCTTCAGAAGCTAAGAATATCTTTGTCCATCTTTTTGTCCCAAGTTTTAAATTCTGAATTCCTTTTCCAGTTATTTGATTGTAATAGATTGTCTGCAGCCTATTTCTCATGAATATCCCTGGTTCCTTACTATGAGCTTTTCCACCTCTGGCTATCAGTTCACGGTGCCTTTGTGACATGCTATGACTTTTCTAAAATCTATTCATTTCATATTTTTTAAAGGATAGCTGTGACTCCTCTAAACATGAAACTCATTCTGCAAACTTGGGAAGACAAAAGTTTTCTTCCAACATGCTTTGCCAAAAACAGTAGCACTAGGCAACAGTATGATCTATGAAAATGACAATCATGTCAAAGGACATGATTTATAATACAGCAAAGGAATCAAATGTTCCACTGTTTTTGATCAAATTCAAAAAAGCTTACTGCTTATTGCTATTCAGATGCAAACAACGTTTATTTCTTGAATGTTTTCTTTTTTATTTGTAGTGTTATCAGACATAAGGGTGGAGTTGTGAGTATTGTTCCTATTGCAGAAGCAAAGACATATGTTAATGGGGAATGCATTTCAGGAGCTACACTTCTACATCATGTAAGTCAATAGACACAGTTGTAATTATATTTATTTACATGTGGTTTTCAAGTTTAAGTTCATATACTTGTTTAGAATAGTCTGTCTCTCTATACTCTGCAGAAATTTTATGTAAGATGACCTAAATTCAATACTATCTGGATTTCCTAGGGTGATCGCATCATCCTTGGAGGAGACCATTATTTCCGATTTAATCATCCAGCTGAAGTTCAGAAGATAAAAAGTTTGTCTTGTGGGGCTTCATTTCCTGAGGATGGTCCAAAGGACTTTGAATTTGCAAAAAATGAATTGCTGGCTGCTCAGAGAGCTCAGTGAGTAATATCAGATGTTATGCTTTAAACAGTCCCTGTATTTTCTCTTGCATATGATATGAATGCTGCATGCTGGCTTGTAGAATTTTCACATACAGGCAGTTGGGGTTACATGAGGGTTTGATTGCATGCTGTGCATTATATGAAAAACCACAGCTGCCCGTTTTGCTCATATTTTTGCATCCTGTTCATAAAACCAAGATGACATTTGTCAGAACTTATGTAACCTGGGATTGCCTGTATAAAATATAACCAAATCATGTAATTTTTGTGTTTGTATATAAATATATAGGAGCAAAACATCAGGAGGAGTTTGGTCAATAAATATTGCAGCATTAAAAGGCTTAAAGTTTTGGGAGCTACTACTTATTTTATTGGATGCATAGTGGTTAGATTGTAGGAGGATTTAAATTGGAATCAAGTACAGGCCAGAGGGAGCGGTTGTATAGACACATGTTACATTTGACATACATTAGAAGTACTTAATTAATATTTGTAATGTGTTCAACTCCTGGAATTCTCGGAGTTGAAGTCCACAAGCCTTACAGTTGCCAAGGCAGGACACCAAGAGCCTAAACCATTTGAGATACTGTATGTGACTTCAGCAGTTTTCATTCAATGTTGTTGTTGCCAGCCTTGTTTTTTCCAAAATGAGCACTTTGACATTGGAAACGTAGTCTCCTAGGAGACTGAGATGCTCTCAGATTACTTTGTTGTTGTCATGAGTCCTGATGTCAAACTTGTCTCAATTAATTCTTTTACACAAAGTTTATTTTATTTGTCCTAAGTAACATTCAAAGGGGCATTGCGGGCTGATAATAGCACCTAACACATTAATACTAATCTGCAGGGTTTTTTTAAGCCAAAGAAAATGAAGCATGGTTTTCTGTGTGGCACCAACAAAAATACTTCTGGAGTATAACAAAACTGATCACCATTACAGGTTGTCCTAGTTTAATGACCATTCGTTCAGCGGCCATTTGTAGATACAGTGGAACTCAGCAAGGAGACTTATGACTGGCCCTTGGAGTTGTGGCTGTCACAGTGTCCTTGCAGTCACGTGATCACAATTTGGGCATTTGGCAGTGGGCTTGCAACTATGTTATTACAGCTTTCAACAGCCATATGCTCAACATTTTGATCCTCACTGCTGGCTTCGGATAAGCAAAGTTGATGGAGAAGCTGGTAGGAGGTCACAAATGGTGATCATTTGACATTTTGCTTAATGACAACAAAAGTATTCACCTAACAATGGCAACCAGAACTGCTGCAAACGCCATTGTAAGTCAGGTCAGTCATGTAATGTTGGGCTTTATGACCTCATCTCTTAGCAACCTGGTTCTTAGGAACCAGTTGCTGGTCCCAATTACTGTTGTTAATTGAGGACTACCTGTAATTTAAAGGGACGCGGTGGCTCAGTGGGTTAGGACGCTGAGCTTGTCGATCAGAAGGTCGGCAGTTTGGCAGGTCAAATCCCGAGTGCCGCGTAACAGAGTGAGCGCCTGTTACTCGTCCCAGCTTCTGCCAACCTAGCAGTTCGAAAGCACGTAAAAATGCAAGTAGAAAAATAGGGATCACTACGGTGGGAAGGTAACAGTGTTCCGTGCGCCTTTGGCATCTAGTCATGCCAGCCACATGACCACGGAGTCGTCCTCGGACAAGCACTGGCTCTTCGGCTTTGAAACGGAGATGAGCACCGGCCCCTAGAGTTGGAAACGACTAGCACGCATGTGCGGGGGAACCTTTACCTTTACCTTTACCTGTAATTTATTTTTTTCATTTGGTTTGTGTATGTCCTCTCATTCCAAAAATCAATGAGATTTAAATTTGAACTCATTATTTCCCAACAGAACTAATTTAGATCTAAAGTTAAAAAGAATTCTAGATGAAAGGATAGAGATTCAGCATAACATATTTGAGATTAAACGTATTTTATAAGTATAAAATATGTATGTTGTATGTCTCTTTAGAACTTGAAAACAACACTTCCTTCTTGGGAATATTCAAAGATTCTATTAGCATTTATAGATTTTTATTCTTTTGTATGTAGCATTTGTTAGGTATAAATTGTAGCATTAATTTCAAAATGCTCCTAGGCTTGAATCAGAAATAGAAGAAGCACGGCTTAAAGCTAAGGAAGAAATGATGCAAGGGATCCAACTTGCCAAAGAGATGGCTCAGGAAGAACTTAGTGCTCAGCAACAAAATTATGAGACCAAAATAAAATCATTAGAAGCACAACTGGTAGGTCATTACTGATACTTTTATAAACCAATATCTTAATCTAACATGCAATAACAAGTGATACACTTTGAAATGTAAGCAAGCTTATGTTTGTATGCATTTGACCATGCAAGTAAGAGAATAAAGGTAGAAACCCATAATAAAACTAGGTTGTGAGTTTTTAAGCAAACTGCAGTACATTTCCCCCTCCCCACCTTAAGCCTCTTTCTTAAAGCTGTCTCTCCATTCCGTATGTAGCCTTAGCAGTTAATTTCATTTCTCGTTCAGCCTTTCGTCTCTGCAGGGTCTGATCTTTGATCTTATAGAGGGGCACCTTGTTATTTGCAGGAGTTCTTTTCTAGCCCAATAGGACCTTGAAGAGATGGACTTTATTAATGTGCAAAATATACAGGAAACACAAGTCCTCCTTCAAAGAGAAGCCATGCTTGAAAGCAGCAGACCATTGAAATACTTTGCTGCAGATAAGGCAATCTGGTTTGCATTTACCAAGTGGAAATATGTTACTCACCTGTCTAATAACACTGCAGATAAAGAGGACCACTTGCATCCACTTCTCTAAATGGATGAAGTCATAAATCATGATACTTTCAGGAGAGAAGTGGAACTTTTTCTTTGTTCAAAACTTCCTGTCAATTGTAATCTGTGGCATTTATGTATTTTATCCCTGAAATTTAAAAAGTTTACATTTATGTTAATATGGACCCATCTCCACCCAAACATCTTTAACTTCATAGCAGCTTTTCTCACAGCCAAATAATAAAAGCTGTAAAGTGCTAATTCTCCATCCCGTATTTTTCTTCAATTGTTGTTCCATTGTGTCCAATTGCAAAGTCTTCAACAGGTCAGTGAGCATCCTTTGTTCCTGTGACAACAATTCAGAGGGATTTGTATCTTTATCTTTGGTCTGCTTCTTTGTTAATGAGGATAGGACTATTACACAGTATTAAAAAAAGATATATCGAGGAAAAAGTGGGAAATAGTCATATAGAAAATCTTTTTCTCCATTCCATGTACATATGTAAAATCAGTGCTTTTTTTGTAAGAAAAAAAGGTGCCGGAACTCACACACGTCATACAACCCGCCTTGCCTACCCTACAAAGTTCCATCCAAAAAAGGTGCCAGAACTCCGTTTTGGGCGTTCTATGACAAAAAAAAAGCCCTGTGTAAAATAATAAAATATTGTTCATTTTGGGCAGTGGCTTTTATGGAATAAAATCTTTGTATTAGTACCTATGATTCAGTCTCTTTTATTTTTTAGGAAGAGGAATCCCACAGGAAACAATTACAGGAGATGAACAATAAGATGGCTGCAAACAAAATTGAGGAACTGGAGAAAGCAAAGCGAGGCCTTGAGCTAGAAGTAAACTTCAACAAGAAGAGATTGGAAATAGAGACATTGGCTGCCAAAGAGGTAAATGGACTAACTTCATTTGTTAGTACTTTTCTCCAGTATCCTCAAGAAAATGAGCAACTTTCAGATGTCCTTGAGTTGATCTCTTCCATGAAATCCATGAAACTATTAGAAAAATTAACAACATTGCTGAAGGCTTAAGTTGAAGCTGTAAATTTGCAGTGATAGATATTTAGAGTCCCATTAGCAGGAATCAGAATTAATTAATTACCACATTTCTAGAGCTGTCCAACTAATTGACTCTTTACTCAATGAACTCTTTTTTATATATAGTATATTTTATTAATTTTTTAACATAGTCACCTTAATATTCGGTAAACTGTGTTGTCGGGGTTTACATTTAAAAAACATACGCTAACAATTGGTTTCTATGATCTATAATCCACATAATAGCTTTACTTGATTTCCTCTTCTTCCCATAATGTTCTCTTTTACCAACCTTAAGTTAATACAATTCTTATTGTTTTGATAGATAACAATTGAGTATAAAATTTTTCTAATATTTCCACAAATAATAATCACATCAATATAATATTTCTTTTCTATCTAGTCATTCTGGTTGTCTCATCATAGATCCCATTTACAGTTCTTGTTTACATTTGTTTTTCCCACAATGTTCAAGACATTCTTACTGCTTAAGATTTTCTCATAGTTTATTTATTTATTTATTTAGATTTATATACCGCCCTTTCCCGAAGGACTCAGGGCGGTTTACAGGGCATTTAAAAAACAGACAATAAAAACGTTAAAACAAATTAAAAAGGTAAAGGTTCCCCCGCACATAATATATAATACACAAGATATATATATATATATATATATATATATATATATATATATATATATATATATATATATATATATATATATATATATATATATATATATATATATATATATATATATATATATATATATATATATATATATATTCGTATATATATATAAAGGTAAAGGTTCCCCCGCACATGCGTGCTAGTCGTTTCCGACTCTAGGGGCCGGTGCTCATCTCCGTTTCATAGCCGAAGAGCCAGCGTTTGTCCGAGGACGTCTCCGTGGTCATGTGGCCGGCATGACTAGACGCCAAAGGCGCACGGAACGCTGTTACCTTCCCACCATAGTGGTCCCTATTTTTCTACTTGCATTTTTACGTGCTTTCGAACTGCTAGGTGGGCAGAAGCTGGGACGAGTAACAGGCGCTCACTCTGTTACGCGGCACTCGGGATTCGACCCGCCAAACTGCCGACCTTCTGATCGAAAAGCTCAGCGTCCTAACCCACTGAGCCACCGCGTCCCTTAAAACAAATTAAAAGAGATTAAATAGAACCCTGAGAAAATTAAAACCCAGTTAAAATTAAAATTAAAAATATTCTCAGCCTGGGCCAGAGAGCTCAAAGAGCCAGGTCTTCAGGTCCCGGCGGAATGAATGGAGGTTGGGGGCAGTCCTAAGCTCCGCAGGCAGCTGGTTCCACAGGGCAGGCGCACCCACTGAGAAGGCCCTACTCCTGGGTGTTACCCGCCGGCAATCTTTAACCGGCGGCACCCTGAGGAGACCCTCCCTGTGGGAGCGCACTGGACGAAGGGAACTTGATGCTGGCAGCAGGTGTTCCCTCAAATATCCCGGACCCTCGCCATTTAGGGCTTTATAGGTCATCACCAGCACCTTGAATCTCACCCGAAGGGCAACTGGAAGCCAATGCAGCTCGCGGAGTAGAGGTGTTACATGGGAGTATCGGGAAACCCCCATCACGACTCGCACGGCTGCATTCTGCACCAGTTGAAGCCTCCAGGTGGTCCTCAAGGGCAGCCCCATGTAGAGAGCGTTGCAGTAGTCTAAACGGGAGGTCACGAGCGCATGAGTGACTGTGTGTAGGGCATCTCGGTCCAGGTAGGGTCGCAACTGGCGCACCAGGCGAACCTGGGCAAAAGCCCCCCTGGTCACAGCTTCTATATGGTCTTCAAAAGTGAGCTGCGAATCCAGGAGGACGCCCAAGTTGCGAGCCCTATCAACGGGGGGTAACACCTCACCCCCCATCGTTAAAGATGGAATAGTCTGGTTGACCCGAGATGCCGGTATGCACAGCCACTCAGTCTTGGCAGGATTGAGACGAAGCTTGTTTCTCCCCATCCAGACCCGGACTGCTTCCAGGCAACGGGACATCACGGCGAGGGCATCGCTGGGTTGGTTTGGGGTGGAGAAGAAAAGTTGGGTATCATCAGCGTACTGATGATACCCCACCCCAAAACCATGAATGATCTCACCCAGCGGCTTCATATAGATGTTGAACAGGAGGGGCGAGAGAACCGACCCCTGAGGAACTCCACAAACAAGAGGCCTCGGGGCGGACCTCTGCCCTCCCCTCAACACCGACTGCGAGCGGCCCAGGAGATAGGAGGAGAACCACCGCAAATCAGTGCCTCCCACTCCCAACCCCCTGAGACGCCGCAGTAGGATACCATGGTCGATGGTATCAAAAGCCGCTGAGAGGTCTAATAGGACTAGGACAGAGGAACAACCCCTGTCCCGAGCCCGCCAGAGATCATTCATAGTTAATTACATTTAAATATTTGATTCTATTTTTTCTCATGTAAACCATCCCATAACTTTTACCTTACTTAAGGAGTAAATAAGACTAAAAAAAGAGAAAAGAAGAACAAGAGTAAAGAGGGTTAAAAAGATAGTATACTACTGAGAGTCCATGTTTCCCCTAAGCTAATATATATTTATTTCCAAAATTTTCCATTCTTTTTTACCATAACTAAGAATATATTTAATCTTTAAATATCCCATTTAATAAATCTAGTCATCTGGTCTTTTAACTCTTATTCAAAACATTTTTTAATCCATTGTAATTTTCTTAAAATCAATCACATTCAAATATCTAAAATATGTCCTTATATATAAGCCATTCTAACTCTTTTATATTACTCATATCAAGAAATAAGATAAGAAAAGAGAAGAGAGAGTACTATGTTATTTGAGGGACTCCTTCCTCTTAAAGTAAAATTCATATCCAAAATCTTTCTATTACTTTAACCATATTCAAACCGGTGCTTCTTTCTGCAACTCCGATTTTCCATAGTGGTCAAGAATCGAGGTTTTCTTTTCTCTGCAAATAGCTTTAAAGTTAGAGTTTAGTAGATATTTGTAATTCAAAAAGGTTCAAAAAGGTTTCCTGAAATTTATAATCCTCTCTTTGTCTGCAACCCAAATTGTTTTCTTTTTTTAGTCACAGCTGTTCTCTATTGTTATAGTTTTGATGGTCACAAGCACAGATTAGTTTTTTCCAGATTTTGCCAAGTCCTGTATAAAAGCCATAGCTGTCATAGTGTTTATTCACCACTAGGTGTCAGCATCAGTTTATTTTTTAAATTATCAAAATAGAAAATTGCCTTTAAAATGAGAATCTTAACCATTCAACAATTCCAAACTTATCCAAATTTGGGTTTTATATTCATTTCATTTCATTTCTGTGTTTTGGTCCTCCATAAAATGTTTAATTTGCCGCTTCCGTTAGTAAAACGGTGTGACAAAAATCCCCCTCCTTCACGTTCTGAGGTTTTTTGCTTCTTGGGAATTTCCCCCCCCAGGAAAGTTAATAAGTAGGATAGAGAAAATCGATGATCTTACCCAGATTCAAACGCACTGTTTACAATCAGCTTAAAATAGTGCTTTTTGACTTTGGTTGCTTATAGCTTGGGCTAGATTCTGAAGTTAGGCTAGCTTTTCTGCTGTTGGTTTCTGGAAGGCTTCTCCTGCACTGGTCGGGTCGACCGCTGTCTCTCCGTGGTCCGTGGGACTTCCTTCCTTCTCTGCTGCCTTTTTAGGGTGGCCTCTGGCCCATTTAGGGTCCCCTAACAAGAAGAAATTCAGCCAAAGGGCATGGAGCCCCGAAATCCCTTGGCTGCTGTGCTACTGAATTAATTAATTTTCACATTTCTAGAGCTGCCCAACTAATTGACTCTTTACTCAATGAACTCTTTACCCCCAATAACAGAATAGCCAAGAAGATGGCACAATTTGATTAAATGAATAACATCTTAAAAAGAACAAAATCCAATAATACAAGACAATAAAAGAAAAATAGCTTCATCAAAGGGCCTCCGGAAAAACCCCTGTTTTCAAGATTCCTTTCAAAGGGAGGTGGGAACAGGGGAATATGAATGCAGGGAAGATACCATTCCAGGGGGCAGGCACCATGTCAGAGAAGGGACACTTCTTGGGACTCCTTAATGACATTTAAGGATATTTCAAGGATGGAACCATCAAATAATTATTTCTTTCTCAAATCAAAGACTCACATCTGTCTTCGAATGGAACTTACATTTAGAATAGGAATAATAACTGTAATAAACTTTAAAAGCAGTAAAACTCTTTAGTATTAGAAATTTATAAAGCTGGATAAAAGGGGTCATCAACACTGATATTCCTCAGAATATGTCTCTTGCTGGTTGTCAACCTCTTTTCGAGGAGAAATGATGGAGACAGGGAACTACGAAATACAATTAAACAACTCTGGATTCAGAAGGACAAAGGATGTTCAGGGGTGTGTGGGAGTATTGCTCTAGCACTTTTCTCAACTTAAACAGCTGGATCTTTTCTAGGGATCATTGTCCTTCCCATTGCATCTGTTGTACAATCTCAGGAAAATAGAGGTTTGGTGTAAGGAGCTGGAGGCAGATGGTACATATGCATGACTATCCTCTCTGAAACACCTTTTTGCCTTCAGATCTGAAATGATGCACCATCAGAGATTTGTTTATTTATCTGAAGAACATATATGGCTACCTATCTCACATGGTGTTACTAGGCAGCTCACAGTAATAAAAAAACCCCATACTCTTCTTGCCAAGGTTCTAGAACGATCTATACTGCTAACATAAGCCTATCCTATGTCAGTGCTTTGGAGAAGAGCCAGGTCTTCACACCTCCTGGAGGATAAGGCCCCTACTGCCCACAAATCTCAGGCGAGAGGCTAAGGTAGCGACGGAGAAGGTGTGCCTCTGAGATCCCACCATGTAAGAGCATTTTAGGGAAAAGGCCTGGAGTTCATCTACCCTATCTAATGTACTGGGACAGGCAGACTCCCTTAAGGAGAGGCAGTCATACACATAAATATTTAGGGAACATTTCCCTAAAATGTTCTTACACGGTGGAATGTGTGTCCTGAGCGGGTGGTGTAGTCAAAATCAAGACTGCAGCCATGACAGTGCGATTGAGGCTCCACCCATTTTCTCAACTTTTTTGACATAGAAGTAGTCCTTGACTTACAACAATTTGCTTAGTGACCGTTCAATGTTACAATGGCACAGAGAAAAGTGACTTATGACCGTTTTTCATGATCTTGTAGCATCTCTGTGGTCATGAGATCAAAATTTGGATGCTTGGCAACCTTTTGTGTCCTAACAAGCAAAGTCAGTGGAGATGCCAGATTCACATAAAAACTGTTGCAAGAAAGGTTGTAAAATGGAGCAGGATTCAACAACTGTCATGCTTAGCAATAAAAGTTTTGGGTTTAATTGTGAATAATAATGATGATGATGATGATGATGATGATGATGTTGATGTTGGAAGGGACCTTGAAGGTCATCTAGTCTAACCCCCTGCTCAGACAGGAAACCCTATACCATTTCAGACAAATGGCTGTCCAGTCACTTCTTAAAAACTTCCAGTATTGGAGCATTCACTGCTTCTGGAGGCAGGTTGTTCCCCTGGTTAATTATTCTAACTGTCAGGAAGTTTCTCCTTAGTTCTAGGTTGCTTCTCTCCTTGATTAGTTTCCATCCGTTGTTTCTTGTCCAGCCTTCATGTGCTTCGGAGAATAGCTTGACTCCCTCTTCTTTGTGGCAGCCCCTGAGATATTGGAACACTGCTATCATGTCACCCCTTTTTTATCTTTTTTATATCATGGTGACCAGAACTGGATGCAGTATTCCAAGTGTGGCCTTACCAAGGCATTATAAAGTGGTATTAATACTTCATGTGATCTTGATTCTATCCCTCTGTTAATGCAGCCTAGCACTGTTGGCTTTTTTGGCAGCTGCAGCACACTGCTGGCTCGTATTTAAGTGATTGTCCACTAGGACTCCAAGATCCCTCTCACAGTTACTACTATTGAGCAAGGTACCCCCTATACTATATCTGTACATTTGGTTTTTCTTGCCTAAATGTAGAGCCTTACTTTTTTCATCATTGAATTTCATTTTGTTAGATAGCGCCCAGTGTTCAAGTCTGTCCAGATCTTCCTATATCTTAAGCCTATCTTCTGGAGTGTTGGCTATTCCTGCCAGCTTGGTGTCGTCTGCAAATTATAATAATAATTTAAATTATAATAAGTGGAGAACTATCTGTTCTCTTGTGAGCCCACCATTCTATTATAATGCATCGTCTGGTTTTGAAAGCTTTTACAAGAAGGCTCCATATCCTGACTTTGTTTTAGGTTTTAGAAGATCATACAGTTCGTCATGTTAAAATTCTTGAAGCTCTGGAGGCTGAGAAGCACAAAATTGCTCAAGAAGTGGAAATTCTTCAGCAGAGTCAGGGAAATAGGAATAAAGGTATGGCTATAATGTTATGAAATTACCTGTCTGGTAGTTGCCCATAAATAAATATTAATGCATTTTAAATAAGTAACAAAAGTGGTTTTTTTTTAGCAGAGCTCTGGGAAGGCCCCCTTCCTCTGTTTATAATGGGAAAAACAAAATATATTGTATCTGCTACACCATGAGAATTTCAAAGAAGAAATGATAGAATTGTCTCTGTGTACGGAAGGATACAGAAAAATATTTGCATCTTTACAGTTATTTATATCCAGAGAGATATAAAACCTTAAAAAAATTATGTGTTGAATAAAAAATAATTGGTTAAAAAAACTTAGAAAAATTTAGAAGGGGTCAACAAATAATATGCTAGTGCTCTTATAAATAAGGAATTTTTACTTTAATTTCCAAAGTTGATAACCCTTTTCAAAAAACATTTTGCAGAGCCAAACTGGGATTCTTTGAAACTGTCTATGATGCTCAGAGAGGCCAACACAATCAGCAGTAAACTTGACAAGCACACTGTTTTTTGTAGGTATGTTGTTGGATTAAAATATTGGAAGTTGTTCCTTTTAATTACTGTAATTTGATGATTGCCTTTAAGCAATCAAATTAAAGCCATATTTCAGAGTGGACTTTGTAGTCTGAATAGTTTCTAAAAATAACACCAAAGGATCTTTTGCTGTTTTTAAAATGTTTCATTCTGAAATTGAAACAGATAATTTGTTATCTATTCAACCTATAAAATACAACCTTTCCCCCTAGTTGTCAATTATAAAAGGGATGGTGCATCAGATGGTGATTGTCACTTTATATTCTGGGAATAAGTTTATTATGCTCTTTTATCAGACATGATGTCATGGCTCAAGAAAATGGCCTTCAAGTGCAGGTCCGTAACATCAGGCTGGGTGTTGCAACATATTGGAGCCTTGAGAAATTTGAAGACAAGCTGGCTGCAATGAAAGAAGCATACGAGGTTTGTTTTTTCTAAAAAAAAGCCTGAAATGCTTCCTACTGCTTTTATGAATGAGAGGGAGAGGAACTTTCAGAATTTGCCAACGTGAGTATCCTCTCATTGCTTGCCTCTGCAGAAGTGCAAGAAAAATAAGAGCATGCTTTGACATCCAGAAGAAATATTTTAACATAGATAGCCATTAGTTATCTGTCAGTGTCCTTACCAGCCCTGGTCCCCACAGAAGGCAAATGATGGTTGACAAGGTAGCTGGCAAAACAGGAACGGTCTGACCAGCATTTAGTGCTGGGAGTGATTTTCTCCCAGCGCCTTACACACAGTCAGTTCCTTCAGCTCCAACCCCCATCCAGCTAGCCAGCATCCAGCTAGCATCTTCAAAAGCAGTAACACCGGCCCCTGGTTCCTTCCTCTGGCTTGCTATGCAGTCCCCTGCATCCAGTTCTGTGCCGATCAGCTGTTTGTCGGCGGTGCAGCCACCCGGCATTTCAGTGGTGTGGCGGTTCAGGTAGGACTGCCCCCTTCTTTTCCCTGGGTGCCGTTCTTGCTGTTTGCCGCTGTTGGGGCTTCAGCGCTGGCCAGCTGCTCCGCAATTGAGCCAGGGACTCCCTGGGCGTCGTTGCCAGTCTAGCGCCGTGCCGAGGAGCCTCTCAGCTGTTCCTCAGTCGAGCTGAGGGATTCCCCGGATGTTCGGCATCATCACCAGCCTGGCGCCACGCCGTGGAGTCTCACGGCAGTCTCCCTCCCCACTTCCTCAAATGGCAAGCCCATGGGGCTTGACATTATCTTTGAAACGAGTCTGCGTTTTACAACGTTCAGCTGACTCTTAAACATTTTATATGTGACACAGAAGTATCAGTGAGAGAAGTGTGAATGACCTTTTACTTTTGCAAAGAAAAGTAAGCACTTGAATCTCATTCAGAAGACATTTTTCTATGGAGAAACAAATTGGAGATACCTGTTAAGGAGTGTGCAGAGTGTGTGTGTAGAGAATAGCAAAATAGTTTCTGTCTAAGACTTCAACTCCCTGTTCATTGCAGCTTTCCATGATGCCTGATCTCATCATAGTTAGAAGGCTCTACATTAACTTGACATATACTAGCTTCATAGCGATCAGGTGGATGTCTGATGCGTGTTGAACGCCAAGGAATTACAGGGCTTTGAATTTCTGGCTCCTTTTCTTCCTCTGATTCATCTTTTATCTCCCCTATCTCCTCTTCATCTTTTATATTTACAGGAGATGTATTATCATTACTAGTTACGTTATCAGAGGAGTCCTCAAACACTAGAGGATCAGTATTAACAGTTACTTGCTCTAACCTATCCCAACCAACGTGCTCAAGGAATCTTGCACTCGCACTGTTATATACATTAGTTGTGCCTCGTTCCCAGAAACGATAGGATCTGTGGTTAGCTTCATAACCTACGAAGTATAATTGCCTAGCCCTATGTTGGCCTTTACTCCTGAGTTGTGCAGGAATGTGGACCCAAGCTGGGGTGCCAAACGTGTGCAGGTAATCAAGGTTTGGTCTTCTACCATGCCATATAGTATATGGTATTTTACCAGTAGAAGTATTAACAACTATATTCAGAACATGGTTTGCACATTTTGCTGCCTCCCCCCACAGTCTATCTGTTAAGCCAGAATCTTGTAACATGGTTCTCATCATGGCTTGTAACGTTTGCCCACGTCTCTCAACAAAAGCATTATGTTGAGGCCTATATGGGGCTGAACGTTTATGCTCAATGCCAGCTGATTGTAGCATATCAACAAAACGCTTGTTTGTAAATTCAGTACCATTATCAGTAATTATGCACTGAACCTTTCTCTTTGTTTTTCTCTCCACGAACTTCAGCCAGTTTGCAAATTGTTGGAAAGTGTCTGCCTTTGACTTAAGCAGATAACAAAAACCATAACGAGAGTAGTGGTCCAATATACTTAAAATATAACATGACCCTCCTAAACTTGGTTTCATGGGTCCAATTAAATCAGCAAACACAACTTCCAAAGGTACAGTTGTTTTGAAGCTGTTTATCCTGTTTGCCGGACTTGCCTTACTCTTTTCCTGATTACAGGCATTGCAATTCAAATACTTACTACATGGCTTCAGTTTAACTCCCTCTACTAATTCCACTGTTTTACGTAGTGAGTTAAAGTTTACATGCCCTAACCGCCTATGCAATAAATGTATACATTCATCATGTGGCTTCTTGTTCTCACATATTGATTTAGCTTTAACTGTACTAACCTGGTTACTTGTGAGAACGAATAAACCATTTTTCAAATTAGCAGTTACACAGGTTCCACTCCTCTCAATAGTGCATTGCTCCCCTCTGAATGTTACCACAAACCCAACTTTAACCAATTCCCTTACAGATAACAGGTTGAATCTTAGTTTAGGTATATATAACATAGGTAACTGTTCATCAATGCATGGACAATAGGAATTACCTTCACCAGAGGCCTTCATCCTCCAACCATTGGCCAGTGAAACATATTGGTTGCTGTTTTTCATATTAACAAACCTCTCTTTCACTTTAGTAATGCATTGTGAAGCCCCACTATCAACAACCCACAATTCATTGTTTCTGGATGTTGGTTCACCAGAAATAGCCAAACCAATGCCCTTCTTAGCCTTCCCACTGCTATTCACATTCTGTTTTTTACCCTTTCTACAGAATTTGGCTATATGCCCTCTAGCCCCACAAGAATAACATTTCTTGACGTTGTAAGCAGTGGTGAATTGCTGCTCCTCTCGTGGCTGTGTCTCTCTCAGCTGGTCTCTGTCACGCCTCCTTCTGGACTCTTCCAGCAGTCTCCCAGTAATGTTAGTCAATGTCAGTTCCTCTCTGGTCAGGACTTCCAAAGAAGAAACATACTCATCATAACTCTCATCCAAAGATGACAGAATAATGTAGACCTGATGCAACTCTGAAAAAATCAGCTCCTTTTCATGAAGCTCTTGAAAAGTTGCCTTCATGTAATTTAAATGGGTCAGCATATCTCCATTCTTCTGCAGACGAGCCCTAAACAGCTTACGTGTAAGGTGTATATGTGCACCCACACTGTCACGAACATAAAGCCTTCGCAAAACATCCCAACACCTAGCAGCAGACTCCTCACCACGAATATGGACAAGCTGCTGGTCATTCAGTGTTAGTCCAATAATGCAAAGAGCTTTCTCGTTGCTTCGTTTAAAGTCGTCTAACTTCTTTGCATCCTCTTCGTCATCTGGATCCCAAGCAGTAGTATCTGGTGGGTTATTTACAACAGCCCATAGTCCTTCCTTGCGCAAAAGCAAGCAGCATTTTGTGGACCAGGAAACATAGTTTGTCCCATCCAACCGGGTTATCCAGGAGATGCCTGACAACAGTTCCTGTGCCATTTTACACCAAATACAAACTCAGCTAGGAATACTGTGTGTACTAACTCTCAGTACAGGCCTGGGCCCATAACCAGTGTTAAGGAATTTGTAGTGTGCAGAGGTCTCCTTGTGCTACCAAAGAGTTTGCACAGACAAGGAATGGTACTGAGAGCAGTAAAGTCACACAAGAATACACTGAGTTATAAAAAGCAAAAAGTATTTTACTTTGAGGTGGTGTAAAAACAAAAATGCACAGTCAAAAATAAACAGTCCAGGTCATAGACAATAGCAACAGTCCAAGGAGTAATCCAAACTACAAAGTCTTCTTACCGGTCCAGAGGTCAATACACAGTTCAGGTTTACAACAGTAGTAAACCAACAGCAGAGCAAAAACAGTAATAGTAGAGATCAGTGAATTCAGAGAGAGAGAGAAGCTACGTTCCTAGCTTCCTCTTATGGCCATGAGAACACTTTCACACCCATTGGCCAATTAACAACTTAAAGACATAGCATTATGGTTAATATATTTTCAACCCAACATTGTAGGCTAGCACCATATGCCTAACAATACCCACATACCTTTCCATAATATCAGTGTGCACTTTTCTTTTTTATTTTACTAATTATTAGATTTGTTAAGGTCACCTGACTTCCAGAAGCTCCTTAAGTTTCAAAGAAAGGAATGTCTCTATGTTCCTATAAATCACCTGAACCTCTGATCAAACTCATTTAAGGAAAAAAAATGCAGAGAAGAACTTTTTATGAGGGCTAGTACGGGTTTGGTATGTTAGCTGAAGTACAGTACTTATCTTCAGTAATCAATGGCTACTTTTAAGTATCAGTTATTGATGTACAGTATACTGTGAAGAGCAGGCCTACATTTGGAAATATGATATGTGAAAAATGTTCTTCCGTAGGCTTTAATCTTTGTGGAAAAAGTAACGAATTTTGAATATGAATTTTGAGCATGAGTTTTAAAAATAGTAGGTTGAGCCTGCATTTTAACATGTGATCATATCCTAGTACAAGTTGAGTCTTAAACTGTGGAAACGACCTTTACGAAAACAAATTCCTTTATTTTCCAGATGAACAGCACTGAGGGAGCTGATGAGATTTTTTATGATCCCACTGATGAGTGGGAACCTGATTTTTCAAATGCATCCAACTGTTCCGATTCTACCAGGAGGTAAGTAGAACAGATTAGGTCAGATTATGACTCAAGGTCACAAAACTGCATTCCCTAAGAGGAAACAGATGTCAATATTGTTGTTGAGAGGCTTAATTTTTTATAAGGAAGCCAATGATGTTCCTGAAGCAATTCTATAAGTATTGATCATTACATTTAGTAAAGGATGTTTCTAATTATTATAGAAAGGATAAGCCCATCCAGTGCAAGGCTAGAGATTCCCGAAAATCTGGGTCTTTACACCATAGCCTTAGCTTGCAGAAACAGTTTCTTACTTCCTACTGCCACTACCTATTTTATTAGGGGTGCCAGCCCCTAACCCTAGAATGTGTGTGAGACAACTCTCACAACAATGCTGTCTTTCTGGCAATCAAAATATCAAAAGGTTGAAAATGGAAGAAATTTTAAGAATACTACCTCCTGACCAAGTTATAAGTAGAAGGAGAAGCATGTGACTAGAGGTTTCAACCTTTCTTTCCCTACATGGGAGGGAAATCTCATTAACAATAAACAAAATCAAACTTTATTCTGTAAAGAAATGAAACAAAAAGGTCAAATTATAAACTTTAAATATTAAAAATGCAGACAGTCCATCTTTTAAGATTACAGTCATGGAGCTCTTCAGATTATGAGAAGAATAAAAGCTTGACTTAAAATTCATCAAAGAATATGTTATCCTGCCAGATGTTGCTGGCCTATTCCGGTTGAAGATTCTGCCAGAATCTAAAAAAAAATGTTGAGGGAAGTTTCAAATTTATTAATATAGATCAGAAAAAATCTACTTAAAAAAATCTTAATACCCAGTCTGAAGAATAGAAAGACTGGGTTCAAAAACCAAGCTTGTGCAGAGAAATTGAATTTAAAACAGGAGATAACACATTGTACTCATAAACACAGGAAAAAAACACATGCTAAATGTTCAAATCAATTTCTTGCGAAATAACCTCACCTAAATATCTGTTTCTCAGCTTCAGTTTTCCTGAACTTATTTACTTAGTTCTCTTACTTAGATTCCAGTTTTGGGAAAGACAGTAAATCTCACTCTTCCAACCTCAGTTCCCAGTTTTTTCCTGTGTCCTCTTCTCCATCTTTGCTTTTGTTTAAAAGGAATCCTAATTTTCCTATCTCTAGCACGGAGGCAGGCCTTAAAGACACTACCTTTGTATGAGGCTCGAAGCCGACCTCCTTAGGAATGAAAGTAGACTGGCATGAAGTCGATACCCTCGGAATGCAGACTGTGAAATAATGTTGGCATTTTTAGAAGTGTTACTGGAAACTAAATATGATCTTTTTTACTTGGTTCTTGCACAATTTTAGGAGAAGTAGAAGTCTGAGAAAGAGCAAGAGAATCTCTGGCTGTTTGTCTGAGATAAAGGTGAAACTGCACAATTCATATGCAACAGGTATGTGTGTTGTAATGCTCTGCCCTTCAAAAAGTGTTTTTAATCACTGTTTTTATTTTATTGGCCTTCTATTAAAGTCCTTGAAGTTTTATAAAAGTTTTTTAAAAGTATATTTTACGTTTTCTTTGATATATTTTCCCCTCTTTCAAGGGATTTTTTAAAAAAACAATTATTTGTTTTGCAGAGGGAAAACTTGATTAAAAGTAAAGAAAATCGTACTTGCTGTCATGATGCTCAAGTTTTCTTTTATCCTAGGCGCAACTGATACATTGGCCAAACTGATGTCAGATTCTCCCGAATCATTTATACCAGGCATTTGTAAGGAACTGCTAAGTTCAGCTTTGGATATGCTGGGACAGGTTCAGGAAGAACAAGAAAGCATGGCACAAATTCTTTTAAAAACTTTGATTAAAATATATATTCAAGTCAAAGCTATGACAAAAGCTTATGAACAAGCTGAAGAAAATCCAGAGAACTGTAAGCTCTATTTATTAAACACAAATCGGATTGGATTAATTAAAACATAAGGGGCTATTAAGTTTTTCCCAAATCTCAATTTGCATTCTAATTGAGGATTTTATCTCTGTGTTTAGTTTTCACTGTTGATCAAGCTGCTCAGTCCTGCAGCATAGCAATTACATCAGCTTTCCAACAATTTGTTGTTCTGACTAATCAGTGGCTGAAGAATTTCCAAAAAAATAATGAATTTGTAAAAATTTCCGATGAACTAAGGGAAGACGTAAAACATTTGGGAGGATATCTGCAATTGCTCTTCCAGGTAAGGGATCTTGCAGGTGGCCCTTATAAATATCAGTACTGGAAGTACTGTTTAAATGAATTTAAACACTTCATCAATTTAAATTTAGTTTATGCTATTTTAACCTTGTAAATTGGGATGAATGAGGAAAATGCAAACTGCAAACATTTCCTCATGCTATAGGTTTATCTTCCAGGGTGGCTGTGCAGACTTGTCGTCAGTAGTAGCAGAGGCAGAGAAGAAAATAATGCAAATATTGAAACACCTTGCTAAATACATAGGGCATTTGGCAGCAGTGACTGGCTCAGATCTAAGTTTTGCAGATGGAAACAGAGGGGATGAAAGCAATGTAAAGGTAAGGTAAGGGTGTGTGTATTTATGTGTACAGTATGTGTGTGTGCCCAAGGGACACAGTGGCTCAGTGGGTTAGGACGCTGAGCTTGTCGATCAGAAGGTTGGCAGTTTGGCAGGTCAAATCCCGAGTGCCGCGTAGCAGAGTGAGCGCCTGTTACTCGTCCCAGCTTCTGCCAACCTAGCAGTTCGAAAGCATGTAAAAATGCAGGTAGAATAATAGGGACCACTATGGTGGGAAGGTAACAGTGTTCCGTGTGCCTTTGGCGTCTAGTTATGCCGGCCACATGACCATGGAGACGTCCTTGGACAAGCGCTGGCTCTTCGGCTTTGAAACGGAGATGAGCACCAGCCCCTAGAGTTGGAAATGACTAGCACGCATGTGCGGGGGAACCTTTACTTTTACCTATGTGTGTGTGCATGTGTATACAGGTAGTAACAGTTTGAAGTGCAACGGATCTCCCCAGGGCTACTTATGATCCTGATTCTGTAGCCACCCCTCCTCCCCCCATCACATTTTGGGCACTCAGAAACTAGCCTGCATTTATAGTCATTTGCAGTCTCCCACAATCACATTGCCATGATTTACAACATTTTTTTGCTGGAAATCAGCATATACTTTGGTTTTCCAGCAAAAACTGCTCATTGTGAAAAATGGATTTGTTAATAACTGCTTTGTTTGCTTAATGAGCACAAAAATAAGTTTGTAAAATTGGGCATGGTGATCCACCCAGCACTATCTGGGTAGTTTATGCCAGCATATTGCCCCTAACAATCTGAGTCCTCATTTTACCAACCTTGGAAGAATGGAAGGCTGAGTCAACCTTGAGCCTCATCAGGACCGAACTCCAGGCTATGGGCAGAGTTTGCCTGCAATATTGTATTCTAACCACTGTGCGACCGGGACTCTTTATGACTGGTATAACTTACAACCATAATTCCAGACTCATTTACAGTTGTAAGTTGAGTACCTGTAGTGCCAAGATACCTGCAGATTTTCCATCTTCAGCCAGAATTGACTTGCCCTATGCGCATATCACAGGAAAACTATCGTAGGTCTTTTGCTTCCATTAAGTCTGGGCTGGGACTCGGAGTTGAATCCAACAGGTGGAATTCTTGTGTTCTGGAAGCTGGTTAAGACAGAACTTCTTTGGTTTAAAGGGATATGATGTACAGCTAGATTGTTGTATGTTGTTTTAGAAAGGATGTTGGTTTTGGTTTTCCCCCCCTTATAACCACTTATTATTTACCTCAGAAGTTTTATTTATTTTTCCATTTATGTTTCATGATGTTGGATTATGTTGCTTACCTTTTTGATTGTGGCATAGAAATGTAACAAATAATTTTTTAAAAGATGGTTCTCTCAAATAGCCATGATGTTTGAATGTATGCGTATTGAATTATTAACCATGCTAAGCATTCATTGCCATTAGAAAACTATAATTGAGTTTTTACTTGTATTTTTATTTTGTCTTTCTTTGTGTTGGAAACAGTTCATACCAGATATCTGTGATGGAATAGACTTGGGACTGAGATGCCTTTTAGATTATATACAAAAAACATGCAGGACAATGCAGAAGGAATTCTCAAAATGGTACCCACAGAATGAGGTAATGTGGAAATAAAATTATTATTTTTTCAACATCTTGGGCAAAGTGTTTTTTTAAGTCTTCACAAATTTAAATTTGACAAGCTTCACCTTGATTTTATTGAGAATTTCTAGAATATGTTAGCGGCTCTCGTATACACAACTGTACCTTCATAAGTAATTCTTTATAGGAATTTCTTTTGCCTTACTATGCCATCTGTTACACCATGCAAAAACATATAGATTAAGGTAAATTTTAAATGATACATAGTTGTAGTTATGATAAATTTAAGTTCCAGAAAAACTGTTTTAATCACTATCCTACTACTTTGTGTTTTTATGAATTATTGAATTTAAAGCCATAGCCTTTTCATACATGCTAAGTTGTGTATGATCCTTTTCTCAGGATGAATTGCAGCTGTAAATGGCTTTTTTTCTCCTTATTCACTTAATATGAATAGAATAGAATAGAATAGAATAATAACTTTATTGTCACTTGAATGTACATTAATCAGCATACATTAAAATGAAATTTCGTTCCATTCAGCTCTCAAAGGGTCACCACCTCCAATACACATAAATATGACAAAAATAAATAAAGAATTATGCAAGTTTGTAAAGCCACCCTGAGTCTTCGGAGAAGGGCGGGATATAAATGGAATTAAAATAAATAAATAAATATACCCACATATATTATAATGACATAGAAAAACAACATAGTCTAGTTTAGATGATACATGTACATGGCACGAAAAACCTGCGAGTACCAGATGGATGGCATAGGGAACAAAGCTGTTACAGAATCGGGTAGTCCTGCTAGAAATATTTTGAAGCCTCCTCCCAGAGTGGAGCAACAGAAACAGATTGTAAAGTGGGTGTGTGGGGGTCTCTAACAATGATTTCAGCTCTAAGCACATAGTGCTTACAAGCAGCATCCTAAATATCAGGAAGCGAACTTCCTATGATCTTCTCGGCTGTTCTTACCACTTTTTGTATGGACTTTATCTGAGGCACTGCTGCCGTCAAACCAGACAGTGACACAGTTTGTTAAAATGCTCTCAATCGTGCCTCTATAAAAAGTAGCCAGGACAGAAGGAGAAAGATGCGCTCTCCTCATCCGATGCAGGAAATGTAGACGTTGGTTTGCACGCTTCACAAAGGATGACGTGTGGAGAGACCAATCTGTGAGTGATGTTTGAGTGCACAGTCTGTAGTGTATGTAGCCTCCCCTTATGAAGTGTTCATATATCGTGACTTGCCTAACAAAGGGTTACAGATTGATTTATTTAATTTATGTATTAATTGTACCCTCCTCTTTTGCAGTTCCTCTAGGAAGTTTTCAATTTCTGGGGCTGGGCGGTACAGGCTTGCAAAATTATTTGGAAGAACTGCTTTGAACCTTGCACAAGCCCAATACCTCTCTGATATGTGTTAGAGCAGCTGAAAACCAATGCAGCTGTTTTAAAACTCACATTAAAGAAGGGCTGCTTTAATTGCTCAAATACTAACTCCTTAATATTTTCTTTTCAGGTTCAGAATCAAATGAAGAATAAAGCGATTGAATTGGCTAAACACCTTGAAGAGATCATGTCTGAGTGTAAAAAAGTAAGTAAGAACTATAGGTAGTCCTCAACTTACAACTATTCATTAGTGACCATTCAAAGTTACAACAGCACTGAAAAAAGTGACATAACCATTTTTCACACTTACCTACAATGGTTGCAGCATCCCCATGGTCATGTGATCAAAATTTGAACAGTTAACAACTGACTCATAGTTATGACGGCTGCAGTGTCCCAGGGTCATATGATCCCTTTTTGCAACCTTCTGACAAGCAAAGTCAATGGGGAAGCTAGATTCGTTTAACCGTGTTACTAACTTAATGACTGCAGTGATTCATTTAACAACCATGGCATCAAAGGTTGTAAAATGAGGGAAAATTCACTTAACAAATATTTCACTTAGCAACAAAAATTTTTAGGCTCAGTTGGGGTTGTAAATCGAGGACTACCTGTTTTACATTTTTCATCACAATTTGAAATGAAATTTTCTTAATCACTATACTGTTGGAATATAACTTTTCACAATATTTTTGACATGTGCATAATGACATATTCATTTTCCAGCATTATTTTTGTTTTTGCCTTATAGCTTTTAAGTGTAAATGAAATGGCCACAGAAGCTTTATTTAGTGCATTACACCAGAGGTCCCCAAACCTTTGGACACCAGGGACCGGTTCTGTGGAGAAAGGTTTTTCCACGGACTGGAGAGTGTGGTTTTGTGTGCTGCCTGCATCCCACAGGTGGGGCTTTGCTTGTTTGTGTGGCCTGGTTGTTGGCATGCCGCAGCTCGGTACCAGTCCACAGACCGGGGGTTGGGGATCCCTGCATTACACTACTCTCTTACACTATTCTCTTCACAACTGATTTTCCTTGTTACCTTCTGGGAGGAGGCTCCGTGGTATCCAAAGCAGAACACCCAGATTCGGCCACAGTTTTGTTCCATACAGTGTTAACCTTGTGAACATTCAAGCTTCCTCCTTCCGCTATGTATTCAAGATGGACAGTGATTAATATTTATATATTATTTATAAGTAAGGGTGTAGGTCTATCCATGTGTTGTTTATAGTATGTTTAAATGTGTGTTATGTATGTGTACACTTTGAGAGCAAGCCACTAAATTTCATTTTTAATGTGTGGCAATGTGCCCACAGTAAGAAATAACAATAGTTATCTATCTTACTGATATTTACCAGTTTAAGTAGTTTTTCAAATACTAACTTATTTTTCAAAAGTGTTTTTTGAATTTTTTTTATTTGTATTAACAGAATGAAATAGTAAGTCTATTAAAAGAAGAAAAATCTGTTGACCAAGAATTAAAGAAGGCACATGATAAAGCTACTGAATTCTTGGAATTACAACATTGCTTAGATCAAGTCCACCAGATGATTATTCATTTATTAGAAGGTATTTACTTTTATTATCTCGCAAAATCATTTTGAAAATATGGCCACAAAGTTGTAAGAACCGATGCAGGGATTCTTTATTTTGTTGTGATGGAAATTGACTATTATAATCATTATAGTTGGTAGCATAGTCAGCCAGATGTTTAGATTGGATTTGGCATTTTAATCCATCTATTGTATCCTTCCTAAGGACCAGGGATAAGCATACAGTATATTGTTTAATGGTGTTAAAGATATCATTGCAGGATATAAGCTGTTCCAAGTAAAACTGCCTTTTGTAACTGACTGATGGTGATTTTGTCAATGTCAATTGGTGATTAAGTATTGCTCCAGATATTTTGGGATTGTATCAAGGTGCCAATTACTATTGGTATAGTCTTTGCTTTCTTTTGCCACAGTCATTCTACTTCTATGTGCAGATTTTTGTATTTTGTGATTTCTCCATTATTATTATTATTATGGTTGGTTACACAGTTAGCCAGATGTTTAGACTGGATTTGACATTTTGATCCACTGCATCTTATGAAAAATATGATTTGTTGCTGGATGTGCAAATTACTGATACAAAGCAAAACCAAATATACAAAAGCAATTTTGATTGATCTCCTCTTCTATTTAAAGGCAGTCTTTGGGTTAAGAATGAGTTCCGTTCCCGAACTCTGTTTTTAACTTGAATTTGTATTTAAATTGGAACCTATGTTTACAAATGGTCTGCCTATTACTAAAAAACATGAAGGGTATTCTCCTTACTTGAGTTGACAAGAGGCAAAAGCCACCCAATGCTTTCAGGAACCATGGAAGCTGCATATTTTAAATATACAGCCTCTTCTCAGTATTCCTGAAGGCATTCTGGAGCTTCAGCATTTCATCAGCTGGAAGAAGGACACCGTTATTAGTAATAGGTAGCCCATTCACATCTAGGGCTTGTCCTTAAGTTGGACATTCTTAACCTAGGAACTACCTATATATGGTAGCTAGTCCTATTGTCAAGTAGGAGTGAACCTCCAAATGTTCCCATACTAAAGGGCCCAGCACCACATAGGTCAGGGGTAGGCAACCTTGGCTCTTTTATGACTCGTGGACTTCAACTCCCACAATTCCTGAGCCAGCTGGCTCAGGAATTCTGGGAGTTGAGGTCCATGAGTCATAAAAGAGCCAAGGTTGCCTACCCCTGACATAGGTGATAGTTATGTATGCTAAAGCTGCTGGGAATTGTAGATTAACAACATCTGCAGCTTCCTCACCATTATTCTCAGTGGCCACATAAGAGTGTACACACATGGCTTGTGCATTATGTGTGCCTAACGTTAACCTCTATTAAAACTTTAGGGAGCATTCTGTGGCCTAGCTTGGTTGGTCAACTATTGTTCTATTTATATACATTTCATTTGAAGAGCATTGCAAGAAACCTATGCAGTCTTGCTTTCCCATTATATCTGTATGCATTGTTTTCTCCCCTCACTCCTTTTAAATTTCCCCACTTTTGAAGCTCAGGGACACAGCTTTTAAACCATGTGCTGTTAGATTATTTATTGGTTAGTTGAATTCACTTAGAGGTTCACAAAGCAAAATATTTTCTGATGAAGCTTAGGTTTTAAAAACTCCTAGATGCATACAAGCAAAATGGAGGGCTCTAAGAGAGAAATTAAACACATGGATAGTTAATGGCACCCCACTGAAGATTCCAAAATTAGAAAGTCAGCTTAGGAAAAGGGGCAAATTCCCTGTCTCACCTACATCACAGAATCGTTAAGAAAAAGAAGGGCAAAATAAAAATGTAAATTCTAATTGTAGCAGCATATAAAATGAAAGTTTACTTGACTCGATTCAGCCATTGGTTGGTTGGTTGGTTGGTAAGTAGGTAGATGGAGCATGGTGGCTCACAAGCGTTAGGACGCAGGGCTGACAATCAGCAAACTCGCGTTCGAGGCCCGTTGCTGCTGAGGAGCAAAATGAGCTCCCATCACACTCTCCAGCCACTGCCAACCCAGCAGCTTAAAAGTGAGTGACCGCATGTAGATGAATGGGTACCGCTTTGGTTGGCAACTTAAGGGGGACATGAAAGGACCCTCCCCCAACTGGGTGTCCCGCAGGCAATGGCAAATCCTTTAACTACGGAAGAACATGGGAATGGGGGAAAACAGAGAGTATGCTTGAAAGGTATGCTTCATTGGTCTTATAGCAAAAGAAATATGAGATAAGAAAACAGATGATGATTAAACATTTTTACTGCTTTGTGTCACTCTGGCTTTGATTCCAGTCAAGACAGTATGTCATGAGCCAGTAAACTGAAATGAATTTGTGAATTTGTCCCTTTGTCAGGAAGAGCTAATTTGGGTTGGACCTCATCTTTTTTTCCCTTACTGTTGTCTCATAGTATTATCTCAACTAATATTTCCAAATTAGGTGTGTTTTCACATTTCGGAATCTCATGTATCAAATAATTTTGGATAGCTGTAACTTGTTCCCAATTCTATGACCACCATGTATTTATCATTATGATCA
This sequence comes from Vipera berus, assembly GCF_964194415.1. Taxonomy (NCBI): domain Eukaryota; kingdom Metazoa; phylum Chordata; class Lepidosauria; order Squamata; family Viperidae; genus Vipera; species Vipera berus. Next base: position 94,117,034 of record NC_138204.1, read on the forward strand.
ATTTGCAAGGAATATATTTCCACAATTACTGTAGTCTATTTCTATCTGATTTGCTCTTTTATTCTTGAGTTAGTTTGCTGATATATATACAAGCAGTTCCTATTAATTTCCCTTCCAGAAATGTAGCTGCTTCATAAAAACCCTTCTTAAAAAGTGAACTTTACCAAAATAGATGCCTGTTGAACAGCTTCTACATATTATTATTTATTGGAAGGTGTTTTTTTTTAAAAAAATAACTTTATGGTTGATGTTTGAGGGAGCCCTAAGTTGATTTCCAAATACTGGAACAATTACAGCCCTGAAAAATAGTCATTTCTATAGTTAATAATTGTGCCTTTTATACATTTTTTCCTTAAAAAATCTAAATCTAAAGAATATAAATTATTTTTGTCTCTTTTCAGATAACGCATAAGTTACTTAACTCCTTAATTTTCAATTGTTTTAGACTTGATTTACTCTGTTATTTTCGGCAGGTGCCTATGGAAACAAAAGTCCATTCAGATTTCTTATTAAAAAGATCTGCGCTCTAACTGGGAATTTCACAGCTCTCTGTCCATCACCTATTTTGCCTGGTAGCTCAAAAGATTGTCCTCTTCATGAAATCCCACAAGTGGTGAACCAGGATGAGTTTAACTGTGTAGCACAATCACTCATTATAAGTTTTGAACTTGAAGAGAGACAAAATTCATTCCACCTTCAGGATGGTTGCATGCCTAATGCTCAGTCTCAAGGAAAACATCTTGTAAGAGGTGAACCTGCAAACTCTGCAAAGCGAAAAACAGTTCCAAAAAAGGAGTATAAACTTAGGTCTACCCTTGAAAACCTAGGGGAAACTTCACATTGGGTATAAATGGCACATTTACCTTGGATTGTACAGTATGTGAATCGATTGTGGATAAATTATTGCTTTAGATTTGGGATCGTTCAGAAGGCTATATTTACATACTGTAAAGTTCCTATATCCTGATATAATGGTGTCACAAATGAATATCTCAGGAGAACTGAAATTCAATTCACAATTGGCTCATATGCTTGCCACTACTTTTCTGGGATGTGGAAAAGCAAATGCATGTGTTTCTCTATATACTGCATGTAAAATATTGTACGAACCGATGGCTTTGTGTAGATTTAATTTAATTCTGTCACTAAAGAAATAGAGGAAAATGCCATGAAAAATGGTCCTTGGTCCACAAATATAAAACCTGGTCTTGCTTTCATTGCAGATGAAATTTAGATAGAAAAAATTACTGTTCAAAATTCAATTCATTCTGCAGGAACACAGTAAATTTATTTTAAATCTCTGAGCTCATATCAAAGAAGACGTATTACTTAATTCAGCACTGGTCTTATATTTATGAATGTCTAATGAGGTAGAGTTATTTTATTTACTGCTTATAACTAGGCCAACTATATTCAAGGGTTTTTCCCTTTCTCTGGAAAATGAGGGCATTGTTACTTAGATTAATGTTGTGCCATTCGGTATTAATAAGAGAAGAATATGTTCTCTGTTTGCAGTAAGACTTTCCTTGACAGCATATTGAGCCTAGTATACAGCAAATGGATTTGTGAGCAAGTGTGCAATGCACATATGTTTTACCATTTAGTAGTAATGTCTTAACCCCAATAGAAAGGTAGACTGGAGGTTGCCTTAACCTTTAGCCATGGTTTTTAATGGTTTATTGAAAATTGCTTTAAAAAGGAAGGTGGAAAGATTATACATAGCAATATGGATCCCAGGTGATACATGGGGTAAATATGATGGGACAATACAGTGATTTAAATACCTCCACATACATTTTTGTCATCTCAGGGACTAGTATTTTTTTTTAAAGGAGGGAGATAAGTTTCTGAATAGTCCTTCCCTCAGTTGTTCTTTTTATAGTGCATATACAGTTTGAAAGCAAAAACGTTGGCTTTCATAGTGGGGAAAGATTGATTGAAGTTTGACTGTGTAATTGTATTCATAATCATGTCCTGCCTATGTTTTCCACAAACATTTGCACATATACTATATGTATGTAAAATGTCTCTTGCATTAAAGTTAAATTATAAAAATTTTGCATATAGTCAGAATTTATAGGAGTAATAAAATGTGTTTTCTTTATAACGTAACTGTCTTTGTATATATTTAAAATGCTGTGCAAAACTCATATTAAACTATTATATTGAAATATGTGCCTTGCTTTTTATTCATACACCTATATTTTAAAATTTTTCCTTCATATTTTTCCTTCACATGGATTGATTTTATTTGCAACATTAACTGAATGTAATGCAGACTGGTATTATGCTTCTGGCTGGGATTTATACTGGTGGTAGCCCTCGGTTTACGACCATAATTGATCCCAAAATTTCTGTTGCTAAACAAGACAGTTGTTAAGTGAGTTTTATCCCATTTCACAACCTTTCTTGCCACAGTTGTTAAAATGAATCACTGGAGTTAAGTTAGCATGGTTGTTAAGTGAATCTGGCTTTCCCCATTGACTGCTTGTCAGAAGACTGCAAAAGGTGATCACGTGACCCTGGGACACTGCAACTGTCAAAAATATGAATTAGTTGCCAAGCGTTCTGAATTTTGATCCCTTGACCAAGGGTATGCTGCAATGATTGTAAATTTGAAAAACTGGTCATAAGTCACTTTTTTAGGGCCAGTCACTAAATGAATGGTTGTAAGTCAAGGATTACCTTTACTGTGCAGTGCAGAACCGGAATTGTGAATCTTTTGTTTCGTGAGTCAGCATTTCTTGAGCTACGTTTTCAGGAAACTCAGGCAGTGATCCACCAGAAGAATGTAGAAAAGTCTCTGTGGACTACAGGGTATGTAGCCTAGGGAACTCCACTCCTGATAATTAAAATGGAAGACTTACTGAGGCTTCTAGCAGCAGAACATGGCAGCATGTGTGGAATAGTGTCCTTGTTCAATTTCTCCAGAAACCACTCACATTCTATTAGCCTTAGCAGCAGGATTTGTCATTTTTGTGCCTTCAAGTCGATCTTGAGAATATTGACAACAGATTTCATTACAAGCCCTTGTCTACTGGCTGTTGGTGGGGCTTGGCTGCTGTGGCCAATCAGTGTTGAGAGGCATGGCTGATGCTGCCAGGTCTTGCCAGTGAACTGTAATGAAGAGGAGCTCTCTTTCCAGCTTATTTCCTTGGAGGAATAGAAAGGCAAATTGGACAATTGATTGTGTTTTAGTTGATACAAGGATGTTAACTTCTGTTTAGAACAGATTTCTTCGGGTTAACACTACTCTTGTGGAGTGAGTTGACTGCTCAAATGATCCCTTTTTGGTATCCATACATGTAACCCTTCCCGTTGAGTTGGTTAAGCTGTGTTTCATTTTGAAAGGATTTAAATTTTTGTTAGCTTATTTGCTTTAAAATTAAACACAAGATTTATTGGCAGAAGACAAGTAGACCTCAGCATAAGACTTGAAAAATATACATTCACAATAATATTGAGATAGAAATACATAAACTTGAAGCTGGTTAATGTTGAATCAGTGTATGCATATTTCAATTGGAAGTGTATGCACACATTTCTCTCTGACGTTATAATCTGCCCTCTGAAAAAAGGGATTGTTTTCTGAACTTTATTCCCTTCCTTATATGGATTTATGTATGTTATCATTTAGAGCACCGCAGTGGCCTAGAGGTGCAGATACTCAGCTCTCAAATGAGGTTGAGAGTTCAATCCTCAGCAGAGATAGATCTTTCTCTACCAAGGTGCAAAAAGAAAATACCTGCTGTGAACTCTGTTTAGGTGTCAGGAAGGGCATCTGGCTAGTAAACGCTCAGCTTTATTGGGGTGGAGTCAGTCATCCTGACTCCTAATTCCACCCTGATAAAAAGGATTACAGGATTGTAAAAAAAAGTATGTTATCATTTGATCAGTTTATATTTCAAATGCACCCAACCTAAGGTAACATCCTTGCCTTTCTGCCTGCATCTGAGCCAATTTCCATGCCAATACTGGCATAGTTTGCTAAAAAAATATTTCCAAACTATCATTCTTATTCCCTCTGTGAATAAGCTGTATGTGAATATTCAACACTACACTGAAATGTGAACTAATTTACAATTAGTACCTTTTCCATACAGTATGTAACAAGCTGAAAGAATTCCTAAGAAACAGGAGGAAGACCTACAACCAGGTTACCTCAGATAAATGATATCTAATTCCAAAGCAGGAGTGGAGTGTAAGAAAGTCACTTGACAATCCCTTTATTCTCTTGAGAATAAAGGCGGGGACGTGAGGGCACATTTAGCCTTGCAAGATTCTAATACTATAACTATAATAAAGGCAGGCTTAGAATCCATAACTTTGTTTTTTTTTGTGTGTGTATGATCTACCCTGAAGGGCTGACCCAGAGATTATGAAGGTCCTACTGTGTTCAAAATCCTCCAGTTTTGCACTGGTATTCCTGGGCTTCAGTGTTTTGGCCTGTGGAGAGCCACGGAGATAAACTTGGAGAAATTAGGCATACAGGGTTATCAAAAGGTACACAAATGTTAGGAAGAAGCTCATTCTGACTCTACCCTAACTCCCTGGATAAAAGATGGAGAGAGGAAAATACAGTCAGGCTTTGAAAATTCTGTTTACTGTGGCCTAAATCAATAAAACAGTTCCAGTCAGACTTCTGGAACTGGTTACTTGATCTGGCCTACCCTGAAGGGCTGGTGCTATCAGTTGAAAATATATTAGATGTATCTTAGGAGATAAAGTGAGTGTCACATTTCCATTTGTCTATGGAAACAACAGTCTTGACTCCTGGCAACTGCCTGGACTAGTCTCTGGAGTTTTCTTGGCAATATTTTCATTTGCCATGATGTTCTTCCTAGGGGGTGAGAGAAAGTGATAGGCCTAAGGTCACCTAGTTGACTTTGTGCCCAAGACAGAACTAGAACTCATGGTTTCCCAGTTTCTAGCACAATGCCTTAACTACTATACCAAACTGGTTCTATGAAGACTTCATTACTGTAATGAATTTGGGCTAGTTTAATCGAAATGTCTATCTCTTCATTAGTGTTGATTCCATCACTTTTAAATGGGTCAACATTAATTCCATATAGTTAGCTATATGTGTTTTATTGGCTAGTAACCCAAAACTCTTGGGTTTAAAATTGTTCTGTAGGAAGTGCTCAAATATTATCTCCAGTTTAAGTTGGTTTAGAACTCTTAATGCAATAGCACTGTTGAATTGAAAGTGTAAAATAGAGAATTTGTATAAATTACATCATCTATAAATGCCAATACCTTTTTTATTTTTAAAAGAAAGCAACCCACATTTAAGAATTAGGGCATGTTTTTATGCCCTCAAATATTAAATATTGTATAATGTTCTGCTTCAGCTCTGTTTTTAGAGTAATAATGCCACCCAATGGTAAAAGAAAGAATTACATCTATTTTTCCATTCTATCTAGGTCTGCTCTGTTTGCAGGAATTTGATCAAATTTGATCACAAATTGTCTATACTCTGTAATGTAATTGTCAATACTCACTTGGAAGATGCTAATAAGACCCACAAAAACAGTTGTAAGTAATTGTTCAAACTGCATGTAAACTGGAAAGAACGGAGGTCTCTAATTATGCCTGATCAATGGTTTCATATTCTTAAAAATGTTAAAATGATTTGAGGTTAATGTTGATTAATTAAGTATGTATTTTTAGTATATTGGACTCCCCAAAATATATTTGAAAGGATGGACATCAAATTTTCTTTGTTAGGGATGTAGATAATATAAGGGTTCATTGACCCATGATCATCTGGTAACTTTCTGGAATAGTATTTTAATCTTTAATCATGGAAATCTTCAAATGTTAAACATGTTAAGGTGATGTTGAACTAGATACCACAACTTCGTAATATACTTAGATCCTGGAGGTTGGATAAAATAATTTTATTGAAAAACTGGGAAAGTTATGTTATTCCTGATGTTAAGGACTGTGGGCTTTTGGAAGGGCAACCTAATTATTATGAAAAAGTGATATTTTCTATCAGTCAAAGGATAAAGCAGTAAATACTACTGTAGAAAAGATTTTATGATATGTGTGATATTGTGTTATATATGGTATTAGTAAACCAGTAATTAATGTTAAGTTTAATATATAAATTAGGGTTTTTTTCTCCTCTTTTTTTAAAAAAACTTTGGTTTTCTTTTTTTTAGTTTTTATTATTTTTTTAAAATTAAATTTATACATGGTCGTTGAAAAGGGTTTTTTGGTATTTATGGGTGTTTTGTCAATTTTGCTGACAAATTTTGAAAACTAGAAGTACATTTTTGTTTAAAAAATAAACCTTGCCATATGTACACTTTCTTTGTGGAAAGTTAGGCATAAGGTTTCAGCTCCGTAAAATCCCTGATTTAAATATTATTTAAATATAAAACAGTATTTTAAACTGCCTAGACATTTTTTATTGAAAAGTAAGCCCTTCTCAGCCCATCATTTACACAATTGAATATTAAATAAGAGGTTTCTATCAGAGCTCATGGTAAGCATCAGAAGTAGCTTTTTCTTCCTACTATCCCCTTTCCAGATGTCTTAACATAATGTCTTGCTTCTCTGTTTCTAGAGTAAAATACGAAGAGAGTTTTTCAGTTCCACCCTTCAAATTGAGAATCTGACCGTTGATACACTTAACTATTGCTTTTCATTTCTTAGTTATAATGGTTAGGGAATGGCTTTGCATTTATAACAATGGAAAACGATTAGATTAGGATCTTGATTCTAAAATTCAAAGTTCTGTATTTCAATTTGATTCAGGTTCAGCTAGATCCCCTGTTTTTACGTTCACTTTTATATGAAATATAACCATTTGTTTAGTGATGGTTCGAAGTTACAACAGCACTGAAAGTGACTTATGACCGTTTTTCATACTTAACGACTGTTGCATCATCCCCATGGTCACATGACCAAAATTCAAATGCTTGGCAACTGGTTCATATTTATGACAGTTGCAGTGTCCTTGGCTCATGTGATCACCTTTTGTGACCTTCTGACATGCAAAGTCAATGGGGAAGCCAGATTCACTTAACAACTGTCGCAAGGAAAGATGTAAACTCTACTTATTTATCATACTTAGCAATAGAAATTTTGTGCTCAATTGTAGTCATAAATTGAGGATTACCTGTACAAAGTAGCCAATTTTTAGAAGCCAGATTCTTGATAACAGAAAATTATGAAAGCTAGCCCTTTATGATATAATATTATTACAGCTATAAGCTTAAAAGCGGGTGGCTAGTTATATTTCTCTCCTCTCTCTCTCTCTCTCTCTCTCTCTCTCTCTCTCTCTCTCACACACACACACACACACACACACACACACACACACACACACAAATACACACACACACACACACACACACACACTATGAGCCATGTATTGTACATGGACACTGAAATGCAGCTGGTATTCTTTAAAAAATTAGGTTTGCAGCCACAAAAGTTCAATCCTGGAAAAAATTACTGGCAAATGCAAGGATAGTGATGTCATATATTTGTTTTAATGCTTAAACATTCAAGGGGAAAAGCATTCATCTGCTTTTATTTCAAGTCATTTTGAACTAAAATCCATTTCCTTTTTGGCAAGCATAGAATGTGCATTTTAAAAGTTTAAAAACTGGTATTTCTAATTAAGCTAGAAGCACTTGAATGATGTTTCTTCAACAAGAATTATATGGCATTGCCTGCAGCTTACAGCCCCACCCAATAACTTCAGTATCTTTTACTGAAGCCAAAAAGGGGCTTAAATCCAGCATTGATAGACAACAAATATTGCAATTTTAAAGGCATAGACGGAAGCTTTTAATGTAGGAAATGTCCTAGATACTTTAAATATCTGGTGATAAATTAAGCTGTCAGGCATGATTATATGATGTGGAACAAGAGCAAATTTGTCCATTGGTAAAACTGCTCGGCTGCAGGCATTCAAACTCTGCATTTTTTTAAAAAAGAAATCTACTGAACAAGATCACAGATCAAGGAATTTTATTTTAGGAGACAGCAATGGAGCTGAAACATTAAATGAAATATATTGCTAGTTTAATTTGGCATAAAAATACCATCAATTCAAAAAGTATACTGCAGATAATAGTGAAGTGATCTGCTTAATTCTGAATGTATCTTTGCTCTCCATCATTTAGAGACTGACTTTACAAATATAAAACATAGTAAGATGAGAGCTTTAATTTTCCTAATAGATTACAGTATAAAGTAACACACAGGCAGTGTCTTTATTAGGTAAAAAGAAAGTTTATAAAGATTTTTCTCTAAGGTTATAAACTGGCCTCTCTTTTATGGTTTCTATTTTCGTTTTTATGTATCACAAATTAGTACATGTTTAAATTAGTCCAGCTTTGCTTTCCATCTAAAAATCTTCCACTTTCCAAAGGTAAGGATAAAACTTTTATTGTACTAGTTGATTTTTATGCTTCCCAAAATGAGGGAACGACAATTTTTTGCTTTTCCCTACCCCAAAAGTCTTTGGAATAATCTGTGGTAATTTTGATTTGGTTCTAGACACGTTTTTGTATTTCCTGACTATTCCAATGTGAATGAAAAGTGCTATTGTCATATCTTGAACATTTTCCACCATCCCACCTTTCCTTCCTGATACTTCATTTTAAAACAATATTTATATAACACTTTTATTATTTTTACAAATAACTCACGGTAGCAAACATACTTAGTACTTCTTCCTCCTATTTTCCCTGCAACAACCCTGTGAGATGGGTTGGGTTGAGACAGAGTGACTAAGAAGAAGTTACTCAACTGGCTTTCATGCCTAAGGTAAGATTTGAACTCACTATCCCCTGGTTTTTAGCTGGTACCTTAACCACTAGGCCAAATTAGCTCTCTTTAACTACTTTATCTATCTTCAGTTTATCTGGATAAAATTCATTGGTTCAGTGTAGATTTTTGGATTCCTTTTCTTATGGTTCATTTATCTGTTAAAGCTGCTAGAGCAAAACAAAACTGAAGTAGATGCTATATCTTGATTAGGAGACAAAATTATTAACAAAAGAAAGGTACAATATAACCAATATGCGGAGATATTTTGATGGTAAGTTTTAAAAACACGTTTGGCTTTATTTCAGTACCATGAAGATTCATTTTTATTCCACTAGATGGAAGCATTTCATAATATACTGCTACAATTTTCGTTCCTTTTTTTCAAGGAGGGCTTCTATTTCTCTCATAAAAGTAAGCTATGCTCTGGAAAAATCACCTCTTTCCGCCTCCACCTCTTTCCCAAATCGAAAAAGTTTATTTTTTAAACGCTCACATCCTAACCTATTCCATAAGAAAGTAAGTAAAAACCTGACAAATTCTATAGTTAGGGAATAGCTATTTTTGCTATTCTGTTATTAATGTCTGTAAGCATACAGACAATATATTCTTAGCAGCCAGATCACGTTATTTGTTCAAATAGCAGCAGCTTAATATTACTTATTTTGATTGGCAGTCACTTTTTGTAGGGCTCTAGCAGACTTTTTCAATTCATCTACTCCTTAAATTTAAAACAAAAGAAAAGAAAATTGGATATGCTAAAAAAATCTGGATTCAAAATATATGATCAGTCACTGAAGTGTGATCCACCCTCCATTTAATCTCCTTAATGGAATTGAGATCCCATGATAGGCTATGACTGGTTCTGGTAAATGTACTTTCAACATGTTCGTGGGGTTGGAGTATAGAAAGCACAATCTGTCTCTCTCTCCCGCTCCCTCCCTCTCTCTCTTTCCCTCCCTCCCTCCCTCCCTCCCTCCCTCCCTCCCTCCCCCCCCCTCTCTCTCTCTCTCTCTCACACACACACACACACACACACACACACACACACACACACACACTTGGGTCATTGTTGACTCCTGTCAATTGCCTGGATGAATCCCTGTAGTTTTCTTGGCAAGGTTTTCCAGAAGTGATTTATCATTGTCTTCTTCCTAAAGCTGAGAGACAGTGACCCATCCAAGGTCACTCATATGTCTCCTAGCCTAAGGCAGAACTAGAATTCACAGTCTCCCAGTTTTTAGTATGGTGCATTTAACTACTGCACCAAACTGGTTCTTTATTTCATCAATAATAGGGACAAAAAATTTTCTCTCTCTCTCTCTGTTGTCTCTTTCTTTGCTTTTATAAGAAAGGAAGTAAAACACTAATTGCTGCCCTGTAATTTTTGCATGTTATAAATTTATAAATACTGTACTAATTTGTTTTGTGCCTTAGTTACCCACAGTCCTGGTTCTATAATAAATATGCTTAATAAATATTTTTGTTTATGAATTTCTATAGAACCTGTTGACAAATAATTATGATTTATTTATCTGTCATCAGCTATGTAATATATTCAGTAGGTAACTCAGAGATTAAATGGTTTCCACTGAGGGGTCCTGCAATTTATGTAGAATAAAACTTATGCTATATAGCAGACATGTCAAACACAAGGCCCGGGGGCCAGATCTGGCCCGTGAAGTGGTTTCATGTGACCCACGAAGCCATCCTGGAAACAGTGAGGGAACGGCCCCCACTGCCTTGGCCCTGGCCCAGAGACCCTCCTTCTGCCAGAGACCCTCAGATCTGTCCCACTCCTGCCCAGGCCCCCATAGGCACCCTTGATGTGAATGATGTAGAGCTGGCCATGCCCACCCAGTAGGCCATACGCACTTTAGCCACACCCACCCAGTAGACCACGGCCACCCAGGCCACACCCACCCACCCCCCTGAGGGCAACTGCAATGCTGATGCGGCCCTCAATGAAATTGAGTTTGACACGCCTGCTATATAGGGACACTTTAAACAGTACCTTTTAATCTGAAGTATACTGTATATGTCCCGGTGGATCAAAAAAGGCTACCTCTCTAACATATATGGAATACAGTCTTATAAATATTTACATATACTACTGTATCAAATTATTCTTTATAATACATCCTAGGGTTCTACTTTGTTTATTTATTTACTATTTATTGTAAAAATCTATGTGGTTGCTAGGAGCCAAAAATTACTTGATGGCACTTATTCAATCAATCAATCAATCAATCAATATCTACTTTTATTAAGATGAACTGAAATGACACAAAGCATAGGCCCAAAAACAAGCAGGTAAACTCTTTTAGTGATGGAACACTTCCACCAATAACGTCATCTCTTTAATTAAAGCAATTTCACCCGTCATTATTACCTAAACCAGTATACTGAAATCCTAAAATAGTTGATGATAATTACAGGATTGACCATGTTTTCAAATGTTTAAAGAGGAAGGGAATATCTAAGTTGTCTGAGGTAGCACCAGTCTCAAATGCAAAAATATTTTTAGTTTTAATAATAACCGAATATTATTCGGTTATTGCCTCACTCTGCCTCCCGGTTCATTTGCTCATTACTGTCTCTCTTCTGCTATTCCTCTTCCAGCATGTTTTCTCACAAGCTGCCTTCCCAGTGCAAATTATAAAAAAACAGTGCTATGGGCACAGCTATTCTGGAAAAGTGCCTTGCAAAATTGCTGACACATTATCATTTCACCTTCCTATATCAGGGGAGCATTTAGAATGCAAGAAAAGTGGCTTGAAAAATGTTTGATGAGTTAAATGATTTTATTACATTTAATAAAATATAGCTTCCCTTGCATAGTTTTCTGGAAGAGCAGCTTCTCTGGTTTTGTTTTGTTTTTGGAAACCATCAGAGAAATGGACACAAATACTTATACAGAAAACAAGGTTAGAGAACATTAGAAATGTATTTTATTTTCATTTTGGGAAATGGGGGTGAGGAGCTTTTTGTTATTCTGTGATAGCTCAGAGGACAGGACCCTGACTGGATTATATTCTTCGGTCTCTGGTGTCGGTAACCTGGAAGGGAAGACGGTGAGAACTGACTTGCTTGTGGTGTGCATAAAATCCTTTTTGGAAGGTTTGCAAGAGAAATGGTCAGATGTAAAATTCAATTTTAAAAAATGAAATAGAGACAATTCAACGGGTGGATGTTAATTCAAATGGAAATTCTAGTTCTTTCTTCTTGGATGATATGCCTGCTAAAATTACAGCATGTGGGGGAATACATTTTACTAAGATGCTATCTTTGAGAATGTATATGATGAAGATTACAAACAGAACATCACATTTTGTTGCTGTTTCTTCCATCTTATTGAACAGTTGTTGTTTTTATATCAATCCAGCTCACAGCTTAAAATGTACCATAAGGGTGAACCATCTCCTAAGGGAAAAGTTTGATTTTTATTCTTTGAATAATAAGTTCTATGCCAAGGAGAGCTGGATTTCAACAATATCCTGAGGGCCCCAAGTTCCTCAACTATTTTCTGTCCTTGAGAAAATCCCACTCCATTTACAAGGGCACTTCAGAGAGACATTGTTTTGAATACATAGACATAGTTGTACTAATAGTTGGATTATAACCATATCACCACATTCAGGTCTAATATATAAGGCAGAAAACTTATATTCTGTGGACTGAGAACTCAGTTGGGCTTGCATATTCTTGCCCTTGCATAAATATTCTTGTATGACATTAAATTGTGGGAGATGAATTATAAAAATATCCTTTGCCCCAGGGAGTTTTCATATTAAATTTGGGTTGTCCAATTCATGATTTGACCTTCTTTGAATGTTTAATTAGATTCTGTGGATTTTCTTGCATCCTATTTATTTATGGAATATAGTGCTTAGTGTTAGTGATATAAATGTTGCTTCTCAATGACAAAGTATTGTTAGAGCTTTTCTTCATTCCTCAGACTGTCAACTGAGTTGATGATGTGTAAGCATGAGCCTGGTGTATCAATTACCTAATAAAGCATGTTACAAAGCTCTGAAAACAGGATGAATTTGCCCTGTTATCTTAACAAAGTGCTCAAATGATTCTGAGGAATGAGTAATGATCCATAATTGACACTGTACAAATCCACCTCTTCAGAAAAGATATTATGCTTCTCAAACCTGTTTGTTCTTTACCACCTAAAATATGTAGTGATGACTGAATTAAGAAGCAGGCAGTCAACTAGATAATTAGTCTGAAATTATTTTGGATATTAGATATTTAATTATGTACTTAACAACAACATTGTATGCGGTTTCAGAGATCACTAGCTTATTTTCTAACTTGTAATGATTTTTAAGAAGTAAATATGCCGTATTTGGTTATAAGTGTACTATATGGGCTGTTTACTGTTCTAAAGGCTTATCGTGTATTCAGGCTTATGTGAATAAATCAGTGCAAAAGTGAATACAAATGCAAATGAGTCAATTGCAATAGAATTTCATCCCTATTCATATCAACCTCAGCATTATATATGTTGTTTCCAGAATGTAGAAGGTCTACATACTCCTGCAGGTACCAAGGAAGCTACAGATTCCAATACGAGAAATGAAGGGAAGGTTTAATTTCTCTTAATCCTGCATACAGCACTGCTCACATGGAATGAATAACTGAGCATTGAAGGGTGAGTTATTGTGTTGGGTGAACTAAAAAAAATTGATTCAGCTAATTAACACTGAAGGAGTTAGTTAGCCTCCAAAATCAGGTTTGTTTGACACTAATTTAATTTTCTCCAGTCAATAAACTGCCACTCTGTTCTGTGAACTGCTTAACCCAACATAAAGAACTTCCAACATCTGCGATTGAGACAAGTCCTACTATTCCATTTCTGTGGCCATTTCGCCCCTTTGTGACCACACAAGAGGGGCTAATAAAGGGAGAAATAAATGGATATGGGTTTCATGGATGTGCTGACTCAAATTTGAATCACAGATTTTAAAATGGGTTTTTCTCACTGTAGCAAATAAACAAACAAATAAATACCAAGAAGTGGTTCCTTCTCCTTTGTAATGGCTAAGAGTATTAACAATAGGGTTGTTGCAGGACTGCCAGAGATATCCTGGATCATATATTGCTTCTTGCAGAGAACCTGGCCACAGGATGAGATTAGACAGCTGGGGGGGGGCAAGAATCCATTGTATGAATTATGTAGACTGCAGCAGACCCATTCGTATCTTATTTAAATTAAAATGTAAAACATTGTATTTTTCAGGCTTATGAATTGAATGCCACATGCTGAAAGGGTCATAATGCTGAAAAGGTCAGGAAAAAAAGATAGAGTTCATGAATAACTACATCTGATTTAATGTTAATGATTTTTTAATTTTACTTAAATTTGCATTAGTTAAATAATATTCGTCCATTTATTTCCACATGTTTAAAACCTTTATGATATTTGCAAAGTTAGCATTTGTGGATGATTTTTGTAGGGCTTTGGAGTTATGCGTTACCCTTGAAATTTGAGGTTGTGTGTTCCAGATATAAAATGGCAGGACTAGGCCCTAATTTGGGGCCTGGTGTATGGATCTGAAAACTATAAATTTTCCCAGCAACTGCTTGCTTCCTCAATCTCTACCCCTTAGGATTTTTTTTAATTGATTGATGTTGATGCTAAATTTAACAGATATTCCTCAGCTGAAATTATTTTCATTCAGCAGACATAAACCCCAATCCCCTACTTTTATTACATTTAAATTCCTTTTAAATCCTTTATCACAAGTTATTCCTCTTTGTACTGCTTGTATTTTAATTGTTTTAAAAGAAAATATTTTGACTGTGGACATTTAAGACAGGGTTGCTATATGAACTAGCAGCTGGATGGAGTGTGTGCTGCCATTTTCACTTGGTGCACTCAATATATATAAAACAGGCAAATCTTTGATTGCACTGTTGGGGCCACCATCTTGACTTTTCTGACCTCATCCTGCAGAATACCCTACCTGCCTCTTTTCTTCTAAAAGGTGAACTGGCTACTAAATATTTATTGCCCTGTACACTACCCTGAGTCCTTCGGGAGAAGGGCAGTATAAAAATTTAATAAATATAAATATATAAATGGGGTGAATAATTATGGAATCATTAGCACTGGTTCCAAAAGATATCAAAATATCTAGTTGGAGTATAACTTCACTGACTTCAGTTGCTCTTTTCTTTATGTCAGCTTCATTAAAGTACCAGTGATATTAAACAGATTATAATCCTCAAAACCAAGGGAAAGACAAAACTGAATGATCAATTGTTTTTTATGTATTCATGTGAGTTAAAATATGTTCCAAGTTGGAAATTGGTAGATATTCTATGTTCCCAAGCAAAATGTTATTACTGCTACATTTGTTAGATGTGTATCTTAGCTTTCATCTAAGAATTCAAGGTGGCGTACATACCGTAGCTCCCCCTATCCATTTGTTCCCTACCACTCCATGGCAGGAAGATGGAAGATGTTCAGCTGAGAGGCAATGTTTGCTCCAAAGTCACTCAGTGAATTTTTATGTCTGAAGGTAGATTTGAAACTGGGTCTTCCCAATCCTATTCTAGTATAGGTAGTTCTCGACTTATGACCGTATATGACCATTAACAGCTCAAAGTTTTCATTGCTAAGCAAGACAGCTGTTAAGTGAATTGTGCCCCTGTTTTATGACCTTTTTTGCCACAGATGCTAAATGAATTACTGCAGTTGTTGTGAGTCATGCGGTTATTAAGAGAATCTGGCCTCCCCCATTGATTTTACTTGTTGGGATCCAGTTGGAAAGGTTACCAAATGGTGATCACATGAGTCTGGTACAGTGCAACTGTCATAAATGCACGCCAGTTGCCAAGCTCCTGAATTTGGATCATGTGGCCATTGGGATGCTGCAACGGTTGTAATTGTGAAAATTGGTCATGTCACTTTTTTTCCAGTGCCATTGTAACTTCAAATAGTTACTAAATGAATGGTTGTAAGGTGAGGATTACCTGTATCATGTCATTACTTGACAGGTAAAGCATCGGCTAGTCGCAACAGGAACAGAATGGGTCAAGCACCTCAAGTTCTTCCTCCTAGACCCCATTATATCAATAAAGTGAGAAAACAATATAAAATTCCCAGACAAAACTTGGGGAAGAACATTCTAGTTTAAGACTTCTCTTGTTTCTTTTTCTTCTGTCTTTGTTTTCCCCTCATCACCGTTTGTTTTTCTCCCTTCCCCATAGTTCCTTTGTTAGCAAAAGGGGGAGGGGATGAATTGGCCCTGATGTTTCACTGTTACGCTTTTACAGACTGTTATATGATTATAGTATGTCCTTCTGCTATTA
Organism: Vipera berus; assembly: GCF_964194415.1. NCBI lineage: Eukaryota > Metazoa > Chordata > Lepidosauria > Squamata > Viperidae > Vipera > Vipera berus. Next base: position 94,133,156 of record NC_138204.1, read on the forward strand.
TACTGTTATTCTATTTCACAGTTATACTATTATACTGTTATGCCTTTTAAGATCAGCATTGCGTGCCAAGTCTTTCCTTAATGTTTCTCACGCTGCTAAGTCCAATCTCTTTAGAGAGTGGGTAGCAGAATAGCAGAGAGCCAGTCTGGTGCAGTGTTTTTGCAGCATTGGGCTAGAAACCAGAAGACCATGAGTTCTAGTCCTGCCTTAGGCATGAAGCCAGCTGGGTGACCTCGGGCCAGCCACTCTTTTTCAGCCCTAAGAAGGAGGCAATATTTCTGAAAGCCATTTCTGAAAAACTTTGCCAGTCCAAAAACAAAACAACAAAACAAAACAAAGCAGAATAGCAGCAGAAAACAGGGACCAAAGGGGAAGAGCCTAAAACAACCAATACAGATAGTTTTCAACTTACAACTGTAATTGAGCCTGCAATTTTGGTCCTAAGTTGTGATGCTCACAAAGCAGGTCATGCCATGACTGCATTCGGTTTCATGAGCTTTTTTTCTGGTGATCTTTAAGTGAATGCCAGTTGTTAGCCAAACCCATTATTCGCTATGGGCCGTCTTTTTTGCCAGAAATTGGAAGCAAATCCTGTTTTCTGACAAAAAAAAAATTGTAAATCATGATCACGTGACATGACACATGGTCACATGATTGGGGCCGTTGCTGAATGTCCAAAATGGGGTCACATAACTGTGGGGGGGAAGGGCAGACACAGATACTTTGAATCTGTGTTATAAGTCCTTTTTTAGGGTCCATTGTAACTTTGAACAGTTGCTAAGCAACCAGTCGCACAGTCAAGAACTACTTGTGAGGCCTCTCCCAGATCACTCCCACCAATGATAATTTAACTTCACCTCCAGTCAGGTCTGATAAAATATAACAGGTTTTACATACTTTGAGGCTGCTGTTGTGTGTTGTTGGAATAAGGGAGAAAATATGACTTTAACCGCAGTTCAGCTAAGGATGACATAAGCCTCACTCTCTCAGGGGCTGGAGAAAGATGAAGGCAACATTATAAGGGGAAAAGGTGGTGTCAAGGAATGGTTAAAGGCAAATGGGGAAGGCATTAGATATCTAATTTTGATTAAGAATCACAGATTAAGCCTCTGTTGAGCACACTGTTATATTGAATATCTTTGAGTTGATCTGCATAACACATTTTATGCTGATAAGCTCATTTGTTCAATCCCACTTCATTTTTATTGAATGTGCCCTATTCGTACTAAACATTAAAATCCCATTTTTATAGTTAAGATGTGGCAAGCTAAATGCAAGATTAAGAAGCCAGAAAACATGCTATTACAGGTCTGTTGGCATCATACCGTACTTCTCCCAGTTAAATTAGGCCGGGGGTAGGCAACCTCGGCTCTTTTATGACTCATGGACTTCAATTCCCAGAATTCCTGAGTATGCTGACTCAGGAATTTTGGGAGTTGAAGTCCATGAGTCATAAAAGAGCTGAGGTTGCCTACCCCTGAATTAGGCAATGATTGTTGACATCCTGCAAAACTTGCAGTTTATGGCAATGCTGTTTTGCAGGAGTGGAGGGTAGAAAATCTCACTAAAACTAGGAAATATTGTTGTGTTCTGTTTACTGCCTGGAACACCACCTTTGATTCTAAATAACTGCAGACCGAGTGGTTGTCCCTCCATGCATGTATAAACAAAAATGTGGGTAGTATTCAAACCAGCGTGTGAACCTTCCAAAGGACATGGCTATTTTAATGCCAAGAGACATTGTAAAGTGCCTCTCTTGAATGCTTTGTACAGCTTTATTATTGTTGCTGGCCAGCCACTAAGTTCTGTCTAACTCTGCAAATAGTGCTAAAATCCCTAAGAAGTCAAACAGCAGAGAAAAGCATTTAGTGGGAGTTGGTGTTGTTAAACAACTAAGACAATAGAGATATCATTATTCAGAGGTAGGCACACATTTCCATTGTCCCACTATCAACCCTACTCAAACAAGTTTTGCAGTTTTGAAAACATGACATCATGAAAGACCTTCTAATGGAAATTACAGTGGAATGAATGTATGAATTGGCACCTATCCTGTACAAAATCCATCACTGCCTGCCTGTGGTCTTTTATTCAACTTCAAGTGTTCTCAGTTGACAGTTCTCGGTGCATAATTGCTGACGTATTTTTTTGTGATATTATTTTCATAGCTTGATCTCCGAGCCTTAATTAATTTCCTTACATACCCCTAGGATATATTTTTAATGACTCGCTTCATTCTGGCTAGGGTAAAGGTTAGCTTGTAATTTAGTCACAGTAAACAGATGGGATTTAGGCTGCCAACAATGAAAAGTCTGCAGTAACACGTACAGCAGAGGCAGACAAGCACCCCCCCATCCTTTACATGGAAATCAAATGAGACATTTTTGAAAGAAATGGTGAGAGAGTGCAAAACAGACCTACAAGCTAAAAGGCTTATAAATATGTCGTTTTTTAAAGAAAAAAGAAGAACGAAGAATTGCATTAATATTTTGACTATAAGTAGGAACAACAGTTCTGCTGTCATTTCCTCAGATGAACAGTTTTTCAAGTGGATTATAAGGCTGAGCAGTCAGTTTCTGAGAGGTGGCGTGTGGTAGATCTGGGGGGCCTGCTGAGATTGCCATTGATTAATGGATGTTGTGATAAGCAGGGGAAAAGATCAGTGTGGACTTATCCTGGTTTCAGCTGTCACAGCTGCATCTCTTTACTCTTCTAACCCTATCCTTCTCTCTGGGAGCTTTTAAAGTACCTTCTTTTTCTTTCTAGCAAATAATTTAACCAGATGCCAAGGTACCCAGAAACAGCTGTTTCTTTGGAAATTTGCTTCAGGCTTACATATTTGGTATGGGTAAGAATATTGCTTGTGGCAATGACTCCTTGTGGAAATGGTGACTAGGGTATATGGGAGCCCTGAGGATTGTTGTTTATCAAAAGTGGTTTTGTAAAGGATAGCAATTTGAACAAGTGCCAGCGCTCCCTTTTTGGGTTTCCCATAAAACAACACAATATTTAATATATGAATATGTGTGTTCCATTGATTTGTCGGAGATAAACTACTTGCATTGAAACATAATTTGAAATGTAATGAAAGTTCCACAGAATTGAATCAGTGTTGGCTTTTCCACATATGCAAGTTTTGCCTGGAAGATGAAGGGAAGTTATGGTAACAGGTGGGTTTGTTTCAGATGGTCATTTAATTTTGTTCTTGAGAATTGTCCCATGGGTATCAGTGGACCCACTAGTCAGAGAATACTACGTATACTGATCTCTTAATATGCATTTGAATAGTAAATATTTAAGAGGCAATTGGCTGAGATAAGTGGCTATAGAAATTAAATAAATAAATAGATAGATAGATAGATAGATAGATAGATAGATAGATAGATAGATAGATAGATAATCTGTTCTAAAAAATCTTTTTTACTCTTTGAATGAGTGCAGTGGAATTATATATTCAAAATGCAGGAAGGTATTAAGGTACTAAGTCTCTAATCTTTTCCTGTTTGCTGCCCAGAGATTCCAGAATGCATCCACTGTTATCCCCAACAACCATATAGATAGCAATGATTTGGAATTGGAATCATGTGAGAACTACACCAATGAGAACTAGTTAGAAACCATAGGCAGGTCACTCTAACCTCTTTGAAAGCAGAATAGAGTATGAATCAGCCTGTTCTCACTGCTAGGAGAATGAATTCCTTAGTTCCAGGTTGAATCTCTCTCCAACTAGTTTCCACCCATTTCTTTTTGTCCTGCCCTCAGGTGCTGTGGAGAATAAATTGACCCCCTCTTCCTTGTGACAGCTCTTTGACTATTGGAAGACGGCTATAATGTCACCTGAAGTCATCTCTTTTGTTAGGCTAAACATACCTAATTCCCTTAGCTCTTCATCATATGGTTTAAGCTCCAGACCCCTTACCATCTTTGTTGCTCTTCTCTGCATTTTTTCTAGGACTGGAATTGTGGGTGCCCCATCATTGGTGGTTTACAAGAAAAGATTGGACAACCATTTGTCCGGGGTGGAATAAAAATTCCTGCCTAGGGCAGGGGATTGGATTAGAAGACTTCCAAGGTCCTTTCCAGCCATGGAAATTCTATGATTCTTTCAGAATAATATCCCACCCATGTTGAACATGATCAAAGAAATGATAGGAATTGAAGTAAAGACTGACACTAGTGTAATATATAAAAGAGAATTGAGATCCAATGAATTTCTAAGGATGAAATGTTACTATTTTTGACTGAATACAAGAACTGTCTTTTCTTCATTTAATAAGATGAAGACTACTGAATCACTCTTGAATGTCTAAGTGGATGTGTCCATGTTATTTTCTTGGCAATGTTGTACCATACCATATACTATTTTTGATATTCACAGAAACATATTGGAAGATGAGAAGGGACAATGAGTTCTGAGTTTCTGATGGATTAGGAGATCTTAAGGAGGTAGTTGTCAATGTGTAAAAAATAGAGGAGGACAATTTTTATATATAGATAGACAAGGTGAACATTTTAGTGATTTAAAGTAAGTAAGGATTGTCAGAGAGAACAGCAACATTCTCCCTCCACCTCTCTCTTTCTCCCACACTCCCTCCTTTTCACATACACACCACTTATGATAGACTAAAAATATTTGGAATCTAATGAATCAATGGATTTGTGTTTTTCACACATCGCCTCTTCTCTAAAGTACCATATAAGCTCTATTTAGGAAGGGCATGGAGCTTTTAAAAGGCATATTGTTATGTGCTATAGATCTGGAGGTGGGTGGGAAACAGTTCATTTTTCATGTAAGTTAAAATGGCAAAGAGGTTGTTCTTTAAATTCTAGCCTTTCAATATATTTAAAATCAAGAACCTTATCTATCCATAATTAGCAGCTCGGAATTTCCACTGAATACATTGGGAGAGCTAAGTACAACCTTATGATTATCTCACTAAAATCAATGAAACATGATTTCCAGATCCACATTTTGCTTTGGCTGTTTTGATTTCAGTGAAATGACTAGGTTCTTCTGCTACCAAATTCAAATTGAGTAACTTATTTCCTGTTCTATCATTAGAACCTTTTGCTGTTATAGGTTTTTTTGCTCCTTTTTTGTAAGAAAATTGCTTGCTACTTTTTCCATAGCGTATGTTAACACTTACATATGACAAACCTTACTTTAGTTATTTGTAGCTGAGCAAGACACATTTGATGGAAAACTATTTCTGCATCAAACAAGCAAATAAATCTTGGGCTTTAAAAAAAAGAACATTACTTTACAAAACATATCTGAGAACCTTTGTATTTCAAAATCAAACTATTTATTTATTCAACCATAATACCATGTGTCAGCCATGTCTTGTAATGTCTTCTGTCATATAAAAGCAAACAAAGTCATGTTACATTAATGCCTTGTCTGAGATCATATGACTGACTGGCTATAATTCCATGCCCCTTTGCTATTAAAAACATGACCCAGAATGTTAAGCAGCATTTGAATAAAAGCACCTACATTTTGCACATGGTTACAAAAGCTGAGGAGATTATTTCTGATTTCAGTGTTTGTACTGCGTGTGTTTGTTTGAATTATCTCATGCATCCCATGAATGTTATTGAAATTGATAGCAATAAGTTCATTTTTTCATAGATGTGCGCCCCGATTGTATACTTGTTTATTCAGAATTAAATCCCATATATGTATTTTGCTCAAGGAGGTATGCATTGGATTACTGTCTTTTAAGTTTGCAGGTTTTTAACAACATTCATGAAACTCCTTTCAAACTGCTTTCAAGTTTCTATAATATACAACTGTTTCTTGGGAATGAAATACACATTTCTTCACCTTGGAGGCAAAATCCAGATTTGGCTGAATCCCTTTCTTATAAGATAAGAAATCAACTTTGTGCACCAGAGGTAGTGCTGGCAATAAAAATTATTGTGTTCTAAGTCTTTTGCCCAACCTTCATTTCCAATCTTTAGCTACTGCTTTATTATAGGTGGGAAATTTAAACTTACGAACTCTGTGCAACATGGAGTCAGATTAGCTAGAGTTTTCTTATTCTCAGATTCTTTCATGAAATATATTTCAACTTAAAACCACAAATATTTTCTATAAACAAACTTATGTTTACATTCACTTTAATTAAATGAAGATTTTAGTTCAGAGCTCTGTAAACTTAGAGAAAAATCAAGGATTTTTTCCCCATGTGAAAGAAACATCTTGATTTTTCAATATTAGGTCCCTTATGAGAAAAAAGGAGATCTATGCAATTTCTCACCCACTTTTGTCTTTCCTGTTATTCTTGCCTGCCCATGTCTCTTTCCCTGCTCCAAACCAGGAAATGTGTTCACTTTTCCAATAATTCCTTTCAGCATGAAGCAGCTTTTATTCTCTTCAACAAGTGTTTATGGGAAAGTGTTGATGCTTATTAATCTGTTTCTTGTCTAGCAAGTGGGCTTGTGCATGATTTCTGGTAAAACTGGCATTTTTGATGGCTCCCAATGTGTGCTGCAGGGCAGTTACACTGAACAGATGTGGTTTGCAATTGTTGTTCTTTGTAATTACCCTCATTAAATGAAAGCGTGTGTCAATCAGCTAGGTACTTTATACACACCAATCACTTGCAAGAGATTTACATGTATATATTTTATGCACATATGTGGGAAAAATATCTAAACAATGTGAGTACTTCATTAGATTTAATAATTTGGCAAACAAATGCTAGTTACTTGAGATCTGTTGATAAATAATTACCAATTGGTTTCAGTTGGTTTGCGGCCTGGAATATTACACCCTTTATGCACAGACCTGAATCCTTCAGAATAAAAATACTCTAATATATTATATAGTATGTATGTTGGATAGGAAAATCATACACAGTCCATCAGTATTAAAGAAAATAACAATCTCTCCCTTAAAACATCTAGTGCCATTCAGATATTTAAAATTTGTTAAAATACATTCCAGTTTTATCTCGCCTCCCTACAGTGAAAGGGAATTGACTCATGTTTGTTAAGTGAATCTGGCTTCCCCTTTGACTTTGCTTGTTAGAAAGTGGCAGAAGGTGATCACATGACCCCAGGACATTTGAACCATCATAAATATGAGTCAGTTGCCATGCGTCTGAATTTTGATCACGTGACCATGGGGATGTTGCAATGGTCACAAGTGTGAAAACTTTGTGGGCCTCACCTCTCATCGCTTGGGCCATGGAGTTCTGTCAGTCTTGCGCCCCTGGGCTTGGGGTGCAGCCATCCTTGACGCAGTGGCTCACATGTTGCCAGCTGCTGGCAGTTCCAGGGCGCATTCCTCTCTCTGGCCCCACCACGTGGCGGAGAAGGCGACCAGAAGGTGACCCTTGCCGATGCTCAACTTGTGCCATCGCATGCTCCCATCTCCCTGCCTTTCGTCCCACAGGCTGGTTCCCATCCGCCAGGTGGCATGGAGGGAGGAAGGAAGGAAGGAGATGGGATTGAGAAGGAGGGAGGCAGGGAAAGAGGGAGGGAGGGAAACAGGAAGGAAAGAAGGAAGGAAGGAAGGAAGGAAGGAAGGAAGGAAGGAAGGAAGGAAGGAAGGAAGGAAGGAAGGAGATGGGAATGAGAAAGAGGGAGGCAGGGGGAAAACAGGAAGGAAGACAAGGAAGGATATGAGAATGAAAAAGAGGGAGGCAGGGAAAGAGGGAGGGAGAGAAACAGGAAGGAAGAGAAGGAAGGAAGGAAGGAAGAAGGGAGGGAGATGGGAATAAGAAAGAGGGAGGGTGGAAGGGAGGGAAGGAAACAGGAAGAAAGAAGGAGATGGGAATGAGAAGGAGGGAGGCAGGAAAGGAGGGAGGGAAACTGGAAGGAAACAGGAAGAAAGAAGGAGATGGGAATGAGAAAGAGGGAGGCAGGAAAGGAGGGAGGGAAGCAAAGAAAGGGAAGAAAGGAAAGAATTGGGAAGGAGAAAGGGAGTCAGGGAGGAGGGAAACAGGAAGGAAGAAGAGATGGGAATGAGAAAGAGGGAGGCAGGGAAGGAAGGGGGGTAGGGATAGAAGAAGGAAGGAAGGAGGGAAGGAAGGGAGGAAAGGAAGGAAGGAAGGAAGGAAGGAAGGAAGGAAGGAAGGAAGGAAGGAAGGAAGGAAGGAAGGAGATTGTAATGAGAGGGAAGGAGGGTCTGAGGTTAAGTCCTGCCTTAGCACTTGGCCACCAGCAGCCCTGCTGCCCTTTCACCATCCCCTTGCCCCTTCCTCTTGGCCTATCCTGGGGGTCTCCCATCCTATTGCTAAGGATGCTTTAGTTACAAAACCAGGTCTCCTTGCATGGAGAGGGAGTGGGCCTCCCTCTGACCCATGCACCTTGCCCTCCTGCACCTACCATGAGCAACCTGGCCAAGGAGAACGAGCATAGTAGCAGCAGCCTTGAGGAGGAGGTAAGTGCAGCTGGGTGCCCTCTGGGGGAAGTGGGGCTGCGCTAGGCTGGGCTGTGGGGTCTTGGTGCCACAGGAGCTTGAGGGCTGGGCTCGGTACTTGACCTCTGCTGCCCAAGTCTCTGGGCAGCCTGTGCCACCATCCAGGCCCCTCCGCATAGCTTCAGGGGGTCATTGAGGCTCCTCCAGTGGACCATGCCCTGGTGCTCACCTCAGTCCCACCACCCGGAGACCCTCATATCCGCCCCAGTCCTGCCCAGGCCCTCACAGGCGCCCCTGATGCAAGTGATGTCGAGCTGGCCACACCCACTCAGTAGGCCATGCCCAGCTCAGCCACACTCAGCCAGTACACTGCGCCCACCTTGGCCATACCCACCCACCTACCCCGAGGGCAATCAAAATGCTGATGCGGCCCTCAATGAAATTGAGTTTGACACCCCTGCACCAAACAGAAAAGGAATCATAGGCCCGTGCCAAATGGCTGAACACTATTTAGTAAAATAGTAGGAGGAGTCCTCCAACTGCACAACCTTTTGTTTAGATGGTCTTTCTGCCAGAAAACCTCAGTCCTTCAAAACTATATCATCAATCTCATTCTCTATGGCTGTACATGCTTCAAAAACCTTTAGGAAGAAATGCTCCAGGCTTCACAAAAATTGAGCACCTCTCTGCTATTCATCAAAGAAACCCAACTTTTCTCAGACATATTTCATATTGGTTTCTTTCCAGATGCCTTAACTACTACAGCAAAGTGGCTCTCAATATGTCCTAGTGTAACAACAATGCGTAATAAAGGTAGGCCCAATATAGTAGCCTGGTGCCAATCTATCCTGATTTCAGTATATGGTCTGATTTTAGACAGGTAGTATTACAGGCAGGGTATTGAATCTTTCCTCTCTTTACAGTGGCCATCATGGGAAAATAATTTATTTCATTTCCTGTTATAATCTGGTCTTTGTATCTTCTACTGGACAACTAATTACAGTTTATTTGGAATATTTATTCAAATGGGATCAGTTGATGTATACCACACTATCAATGATCACTATTCCTATTAGTATGCATATGCAATTCTAAGTTTGATTAATTATAATTTTGGGACTATAGTACAACATATGTTACAGGCAGCAGTTAATAACTTTGGCAGATAAGTACATGATATACAACTGAAATACGTGCAAAGGTATAAATCAAGGTGTTCATTTGTTTTTTTTTTGGGTGATTACTTTTTCAAATATAATTAGCTTCTTTTGACTTCCTTCCTTCCTTCCTTCCTTCCTTCCTTCCTTCCTTCCTTCCTTCCTTCCTTCCTTCCTTCCCTCCCACCCTCCCTCCCTCCCTCTTAACATATATATTGACATTCAAATACAGCTATCAGACTGTAAGGAAACAAAAAAAATGAAGTAATATTTTTCTGACGTTATATGTTAAAATCCGAGTATAGAGAAACTTTTATTTTCTCTTGATGAACAGTAATAATTGTCTTCCTCATAAAATAGGCACTGTGGGTTTTGCGTGTGCATATATGTCAGTGTCTTTGTTAATGTGCAGAATTCTATAACTGTATTTGGGGCATCAAGAATCTTGGTTTGGCAAAAATGGTCACTTAGGCAACAAGGTGGTTAAGATATAGTTCAAAATAAGAGGGAACTTGCTTCCTTATTCTCTTCACCTAACTCCCCTGTCAGAGGATAACAGAATTTCATAATAAAACGACCACAGGAAGAGATGAAAACCTATGTTTAGAATCTTTTTTTTTAAAGAGCACATGTTTTGTTTAAATGCGTGCACATCCTTCTGGCTGGAACATCTGTTTCTAACTGGTTGTTCCTCTTGGCTGCTTTTCAATTGGATTTCCTTGAGCAGGTCCAAAGCTTGTCACCTTAGCCAGGGTCTGTTAGCTATCACTACTGGTCCCACATTAAGTAGGAGGTTCAGGGCTAAGCTAATAACTCTTCTGCTTTCTGACTGATCACAGCATTTCTCGTGGTGGCTACTTATCATGTTAGCTCCTCAGGGAAGTTGCCTTCTTTGTCTGTGTCTTTCTGCAGAAACTGTTCTCTTCTGTCATTCCTCCAGTTGCATTAGAAATAGCAAGAGAATTCTTGCTTGCATGAAAATGCTGTTTAAGCCTCACCTGCTGTTTGCATGCTGCTCTAGTCCACTTAGTGCTACCGTTTACATCTAAATTATCTGCCTACCTATCTTCCTGACTCCTTTCCCCCCTCTATGGTTGCTTATGATGAAAGACACAAAATGGCGTTCCTGTGAACATGAACGCTGGTTTTCAGCTCAGCATGTTAGCATAGCAGCAACCTCACTTTTGATGCTTATTTTAAATATACTGAATTGTTTAATTTAGTAGGGAGGGTTCCCCCACTTCTCACCCTTACTGCTCTCCTTCCAGAGTATCTAAATAGATATCTCACCAGTGCAGCTATGAAAATACTGGCAACCTTGACATTTCCACCATAATCTCTAGATTCTGATTTTTCCCCATTTTCCCCCTCATCTAAGCAAAGACGGGTCTTCATAATAGTATTTTGTCTTGTTCTAATATGAAGCCATTGGGTGTCTATCCCATCTTTTCCTCCTTAATTGATTGGAATAAGAAAAGCAATGGAAGGAAAACATTTAATTCCTATTCCAGCCTTTGGGGGAAGAGCCATTTCTTTCTATACTTCTCTTGAAGCTTAAGAGGGTGGAGGTCTGCCTGATCTCCAGGAAAATTGTGTTCCACAAGTTAGGAACTGCTACAGAAAAGGCATGCCTTACTGGTCTCACTAGACCAGGGGTAGGCAACCTCGGCTCTTTTATGTATCATGGACTTCAACTGACTCAGGAATTCTGGGAGTTGAAGTCCACGAGTCATAAAAGAGCCGAGGTTGCCTACCCCTGCACTAGATGGCAACATTGAAGGGAAGCTTGGCCTGGAGCACGCCTCCTCAATCCAATCTGATGAACGGGCAGATACTTTCTGGGAACAGACAGAAGATGACCCCATCAGAGCCACATTTTCCCAATCCAATCCCTCATATATAAAATTAAACATTAGAATTAGAGCAATCACTAGGACTATCATACCTGGACTGCAAAAATCAGGGCGCCTGCTAGAAGGCAACAGAAATATAGAACATGTTACGTCATTGCTGCTGTCATTTAATGGCCACCCAGACTTTTGGAGGGAAGAAATGGCATCCCAAGCTGAAGGGAGTAATAATATATTCTTCTTTTCTTCTAGATGTTATGCAAGGGAGCTAGAACATAATCTAAGTTCCACCGGCTTCTTGCTAAAATCAGCTGATTCTCCATTTTCTTCATTGGTAGTAACAATGGGACATGTGGAATTAAATCAAATATGGAGTTATTACCCTTGTAGAGGATCATACACATCAGTGGAAGATGGGACCGAAACAAGATGAGATGCCAGAACTCAATTTATTTATTTTTTTAATTTAATTTATTTTTTTTTAATTTTAATCCCATTTATATCCCGCCCTTCTCCGAAGACTCAGGGCGGCTTACACTCTAAGCACAAATCAATGTGCTTAGCAATAGCCTTCATTCTATGTATATGCCTGCTTATTAGGGCTTTTGCCCCCCCAAGCGGCATTATTACAAAGTCAGCTTATTGCCCCCAACAATCTGGGTCCTCATTTTACCTACCTCGGAAGGATGGAAGGCTGAGTCAACCTTGAGCCTGGTGGGATGCGAACCTGCACTAATTGCAGGCAGCTGGTGTTACTTAAGGACGCATTAGCCCACTGCTCCACCAAGGCTCTCAATTAATCAGCTTGTGATCCACTTTGAACACTTTCTTGTCTCTTTCCTAAGCAGGCTGTTGGCAAAGTAACAGATTATTTTGTACTATCAATCTGAACTTGAGTTCCTGTAAAAGGCTTTTGTATTAGCCAAAGGGTTGCTATTAAATTTGGATTGAGGCTATCAGGTTACACTTGCCCATGGTAGGATAGGTGTCTATTACTCAAAGCTCCAGAATTGTAGCTTGTTCTTAAAAGCCCTTAATGTGCCCCTTTGGACCTCAGAAAATGACCAAATTATGTTAGAAGGAGAAAATTATGAAATACCTTATGGAATATAAGAACATTGACCTTATTAATTTTTATTAACATTTGCAATGTGAATGAACATCACATTAAGGTTTTGCCCTAACTCCACCTGCTATGTTTTTGAAGTGTGGCTTTAGCCAAATATGCCATGAATTCTGCAGAACCTCTAGCTGACAGCAGAGATGATTTTATGGTCTCTGGTGAGTGGGTTAAGAGTTCAAGTGATTTTCTGGCTCTTGTAACCTTCAGTCTGATAGACTGGATGATCTACATCACTATTTTGTACATGTTATAGCCAGTATAGCTAGATTTTATATTGTCTTTTGATATTGATTTTATGAATGCTCTAAGTATGTAATTTTATGTGCAATGTTCTGTTGTATTCAGTTATGTCCAGCTATACAATCAGACCTACAGAGTTGCATGCATGTAGTGAGTAGAAATAATGGGAGGTAGGATGAAAAAACAGAAGGGAACATATGTTAATTGACTGATAATGACATGGAATTTACTTCAGGATATTGAAGCAAAAGTTAGCGGATTATAAATAGCAGATCCATTATGATCTTAATACTCAGTTTACGTTACACCATATAATAGCACTGTTAGTACTATTTAATCCTGGACCTGTCTTAGAAATGAATATTCTGGAATTTTTCTTTTAGATTTAAATATTCAAATAGATTTCTTAATAAAATAAATATCTATTATTGCTTTGTGGATTCAGATATAAATAATCTTCATTTTAAGCCTATGTTAACACAAGACTTACTCATTGTTAATATAAATTTTTAAAAGTCACAACAGGATAAAAGATCACATCCTCAGTTGGAGTGATGGATGATCATGAAGTCATTTGTCACTCAGTCTCTATTAATAACTACATATCTGTTGAGCTTAAGAAATGTGCATGGTTGTTAAATATAAATTTATAATATATCCTTACAATTATATTGTATGTATTTGTACAACATTTGTTAGCATGAATGTAAGAATGAATATTACAACACATATACAACATTTGTTATCATGACTGTTAATCTTCAAAATATAAAATTAACTTGCAATTTTAATTTTGGAATCAGAACGGAATCTGAGGTTGGACATTAGAGCCACTAGCAAAATGCTAGTAAAATATTAATCACTCAAATGAATACTTTGGCTTATTGAAATGCACACACATATACACCCAAGATGATAAGTATCCAGAGCTTTTCATGTAGCTATGGAAGGTTAAAAAGAATGTGCCAAAATGTTTCCCATTAACATGCTTTAATTATTCTAAAGGGTTTTTTCTTGATGTTGATTTTAAAAATTCATTTCTGCCTTCAGGTCATTATAAAATAAATACCTGTTTGGGGAGACAGTCCTTTCTATGAAGAATGGTATGATAATTCTGTCACATATTGTCTTAAATCTTTGTATCATTGAAAATGATGGGAATGACAAACCTATGTTGATAATAATACACATGCCCTTTTCTACATTTTTCATATGATACTAGAGCTTTGTTTCAGCATGCAGTCTTTTAAAGAGATGGTCAGCTGTGAAAGAGGTTACCAGGAATACTAAAACTGTTGGATGATCAGACTCCTCTTTGGACTATGCTATCATTCACTATTGGATGTCCTTGAAGGCACTTGAGTAAAGAGATAATTCTGAAGAGTCCTCTGTGATAACACAAGGTGTTAAGGAGGAATGCATGTCAGATTGCCCTTGTTGGCACCTTTCTCTGAATGAAGTAGTTTGAGGCCAGCAGTTTTGTAAGTCAGATAATATGGAGAAGCAAGGATAAGTCAAGAAGAGCTAGGAGATCAATCTTAAGATCTAAATGATCATCTTTGTTTCAGTTCTTTGAGATGCTTGCCTTACATTATTATTTGTGGAACTTCTACATGTATATTTACTCAGTTATCATTTTATAAACTGAAATGTAAGCATTGTATGAGAGGACTGAGTGATTTATGTAATAGAAGACTGGGAGCTTTCCAATGAACCATGTAAAACAGTTCATTAAAATGTTTATGCATTTGGCCGCTTAATGAAATGGAAGCTATACTGCTGACTTATACAACCTTGGCAATGTTTAGGCTAAAATAAAAGGAGCTGATTGTTATTTAATCCAAGTTGTGATCATCTTCATCTTCTCAAGTTCACATCATCATCATTTTCATCATTGTGACAAGCCATTATTCAATTTGGATTGTAGTGATTTAGACTCCCTAGAAAAAGGTAAACCTACTTGGTTTTTGTAATCCCATGTGACTAAGAGATCTCTCTCATTCAAGACTTAAAAATATACACCAGCTAGATTCCTCGCACATCTCGAGTACCAAAACCCAAGAAGAGTCATGCTAGATCTGACCAATGGCCCATGGATTTCATAATTAAAAGACTTACGTATTCCTTCTAATCTGGTGAAGCCTAGAGTGTTTTATTATACAAATAAACACAGGGGTGAAAATAAATATTAAAGGAAGTTAAAGGCTAGAAACAGCAAAACTGAAGAAAAGTCAAAACCAAAAACCAAAAGACCTACATCTCTAAAGCTCCTTTATGTAAAATGGGGAGAATGAGAGTTAGTCCTGTAGAAAAGGAGTCACTACAGAGAAGGTGCCTCTCTTTTAAATGGCGAAATGACAACATTTAAGCTGTGGCACAGAAGCCTGGGAGACTATTACCAATGGAAAACTACTTTCAGGCTCCAATTTTATATACTACAGGTAGTTCTTGGGTTATGATGGCAATGGACAGAACTAGAATTCTGTCACTAAGCAATATAGTCATAAAACATGACATCATGTGACCACATCGCTTAGTGATAGCAATCCTGGTGGTGCCGGTTGCTATCATAACCCCAGGACCATGCATCGGTCATTAAGCAGGAAGAGTCCCTGACAAGCAGGCTGGTGGATGACTGCTGTACGTGAAAGCTATGGGGAGCGTTGTGGGCCCATTCTACAGAGCGTGAGTGGGTGTACAGGTGTTGCAGGAGAGTGGGCAAGTGCTATGGAGCGTGGGCATGCCATAGATAGGTGAAAAAGCAGCAAGAGAGTGACTTGTGATTTCCTGTCGGCTTGCCCATTGACTTTGCAGAAGGATCATAAGTCCATCTTGTTCAGTGCCATTGTAACATTAACTGAATGAGTGGTTATAACCAAAAGACTACTTGTAACTCCAGTTTTCAAGGCTGGTGTCAAAACAGCCAGTTTGTATCTTGCCCTGAAAAGCTTCTCTCTGCCCCTAAAAGGCAATATGTTTTCCTCCTTATTCCATATTCAGAAGTATACTCATTTTGAAAATAAGAGATTTCTATTAAAATCTTCAGCAGTAACAATTCTCAATTGTGAAATAAAATTATAAATAACCGGTAGCAATTATCAATGCAAAATGCTCAATCCTTAATAAAATAATCTGACGAGATCAATGACCAATGGGAAAAATCTGAATTTTTTTTTAAAATGGCCCAAGTTCAAAGCACTGATCTTGCAACAAGAAATAAAATCTCTCTCTCTCTCTCCCCCCCCTCTGTCTTTCTGACATTTGTTTCTTTGGTTCTCCTGCCTTTTGTTCTCCTATGGGGAGTCTGATGATGTAGGATTGGAATGGGACAACTTGCCACAGCCAACTCGTTGTGGCCAACTCACCACGGCCAACTTGCTGCTGGACAATTTAACAATTCTATTTATAATTATTTAAAATGCCATTCACATTTCATTCTGCCATCCTTTCGCATCCTTTCTTTAATGATTCTATTCCATCATATCTTTGATATCAGTATTGTCCTGTGCATTTGTAAATTGTCTTTTTCCAGTTGCAGAGATTCTTGTGCAATAGTTGCTTAATCACAGTTTTAAAAGAATTTACGTTAAAGGGAGCTTGGAAACTGCCTGTTGCCAGACTAAGCATCAAGTTTCTAAATGGCCACTCTTTTCTCATCTTACTTGAATGAACATGGGCCATCAATTTCTTTGTAAGGTGAAGTAAATGTAAAGCAGTGGTTTAGCATCCTATACATTATCTTGCTTTTATGGTTACAAATTGGGTACTTATGTGCAGTGACCCATATCTCATACTGGTTATCGGTAGCTAGTTGCAGGTTATTGTTCCAATAGTGTATTAGGGCCTCACAATGAAATCTAGTCCCAAAAGGTATATAAGGCAATTGCATGATTGGGACAATTTTGCTGTTTGTCATAGTTGTTAATTATACATTGTGACAGGGGTTTAAAAATGGGAGCAAAAGAACCCCAATGAAAGGCCAATTCATTGAACTAATTGTCTCAATTAATATTCACCTTTTTTCATTTCAAACCTTATAAACTTACTTTAAGAGAGCTGAAACCTCTTTTTCTATCTGGGTTTTCCCAAACTCTACTGACTTTAATTGCAAACGTAAATGCCTCTTGGTCCTGGATCATATCAACTTGATGTCTATAATTGATAGGCAAACATTTTTTACAGATGGCTAAATGGTAAGTCTAAAATATAATATCTGCATGCATATACACACAACACACACATATATTGTTGATTAAAGTACTTTTGTAGAAGGGGTCAGAAACATTAGGAAGTTAAAAGAGAGTGTGAGCTCTGCCGTTGCACTTTTAACCTGTTTGCTTGATGTGTTTCTATAATTGATCCCATACGCTGGCTTGTAGAGCATTTCTTGTCAATTATCATATTGCAAAAAATCAAATTTATTTAGAAAGGAATTCACATTTGGATTGGGACACTACACAGAATGCCCAGCAATTTACAATACTCATTTAATAATAAAAATATTAAAAAGAAACAATTGAAAGCACTACAGAAGCTTATAAATGGCTGTTTTGATATCACAATTTTAGTGTGAAAGAAAAAGAAAGAGAAAGAAAGAAAGAAAGAAAGAAGGAAAGAAAGAAATACTAAATTAAATCTGAAATGGATTAAAATGGATCCCTGCATGATAATTGCTACATAATTTTGTTTGGATTGCAATTTGTGGTGTTATTTTTATGGCTGACATGAGACACAATATGTTTCCCAGGTTTTGCAATTGCTAGCCGACAAATGGAATCTGTCAGAAAATATTTGCAGCTTCCCTTTGTGAAGGTTGTAAGACTCTGGAATACAATTGCATACCACAATTATTTAATACAGATATCCATGAAATATTTTTCTAACCAACTAGTAAGAACTACAGACATATTCAGCACAATATTCCTGTTCATTATACTTTACTAACAGCAGTAGTTTATTTTACAGGATTTCAGATCAGCAGCTCTTTCATTCTGCAAACAGAAGCATCCTCTATGCTCAGCAGTATATATCAACCAGTTTGGATAGACATACTAAAACCCAAACCCCAAATCCTAATGATGTCGTTATATTAGAAAATCTTATTTTCAGGACAAGGATAGCCTTTCTGAAAGATTACAGTTTCTGTTAAACACTCTATCAATTTTTCTTAAGAGAGCCAATCTGGTCTAATGGTTAAGGCACCAGGCTAGAAACCAGGAGACTGAGTTCTAGTCCTGCCTTAGGCATGACAACTGGCTGGGTGAATTGGGACCAATCACTCTCTCTCAGCCCACAACATCAGGCTCAGGAGACAAGCTGGTCAGTCAATTCCTATTGCCAATGGATCACCACTCAGTTGATTTAAAAAAACACACCAGATCATGCATTTGTGGGAAAATGCTAGGAAGGAAAAAAATGCTCAAGCCAGTTCTTTCAATGAATGATTTGACCAAATCAACCTATTACCAAAGTGGGGACAAACTGCTTAATATCAATGATGCTTGCACTTATTTTATGTAATGAACAGAAAGGTGTAGTCTAACATAAAATAGTAATTGTATTTTAGATGTAACATTATAAGCTCCTTATCTTTCCACATTTGGACCTTGCATGCTGCCATCTTAAACTGAGAAAGTTGTCAAATGCATTGAACTTATAGACTAATGTCATATAGCCTGAATGTTCTAAAGCTAAGTTTTTAGCTGCTTTGTGCTTTATTTTATCCATTTATTTATTTTATAGCATTTTATTGTTAAATGTTATTATGGTGATTTGACTGATTTGTTTTTGAACCAGGGATATATCCAGTCTTGACTGCTAGAAAGTGCTACACTTGGGGCTGCTCAAGGTACTTCAGCAACTTTAGAACGTGGAGAAAGCAATTGTTTGTTATTGGGATGGAAATGTTGGTGAAGTTATTGCTTCACTTAGCCCTTTTGATGCAAATTGCCTTGAGTGAGTAATACTATTGAAAAACTGACACACAATTATGACAAATATCAATTATTGATGTAATTAAACAGTGGAACCGCTTGCCTCCCGGAGTTGTGAATGCTCCCTCTCTGGAGGTTTTCAAAAAAAGATTGGACAACTATTTGTTCCGGATGGTGAAAGGTCTCCTGTCTTGGTCAGGGCATTGGATTACTAGAAGACCTCCAAGATCCCTTCCAGCTCTATGATTCTATGTTCTATTATCAATCATTAAATGCCTTTGAAAGAGGTATTTCACCAAGTGTGGGAGGAGCAAGAATGATCAAGATTCCCAGTGAATTGCATAGGTATGGAGAGACAACTGGAAGGTGCTATCAAAGCAGCTATGGGAATCTTAGAAAAGCATGTCTACTTGGACAATTAGAAGTGAAGTGCTTTGTTTGCACTCCTGTGCATTGCAAAACACTTGTTTTGAAGGATCTGCACAGTGTCAGTGTGTATGTTTCATGAGGTGGTAAATTGTGCTGAAACCCAGCTGAAATGGAAAAGTGTTTAGAATCCTTCCTGCCAAAAGGTCCAATGACCAACCTGGCTATGATACTGAGGTTAAGCATGAAGAATGCAGAGATCAGAAATATGTGATAGGGTAGAAAGAGTTATGAAGCATGTGGTCCTCAATGGAACTGCATCTACATGGAGGGATGAGTGTAGTGGGGTGCCTCAGGGCTCTGTTCTAGGCCCACTGCTCTTTAACATCTTCATCAACGATTTGGACGAGGGGATAGATGGGGAACTCATCAAATTTGCAGATGACACCAAGCTGGCAGGAATAGCAAACACTCCAGAAGATAGGCTTAAGATGTGAACAAACTGGAACACTGGGCGCTATCTAACAAAATGAAATTCAATGGGGAAAAAAGTAAGGTTGTACATTTAGGCAAGAAAAGCCAAATGTACAGGTATAGTATAGGTGGTACCTTGCTCAATATTAGTAACTGTGAGAGAGATCTCAGAGTTCTAGTGGACAATCACTTAGATATGAGCCAGCAGTGTGCTGCAGCTGCCAAAAAAAAAAAAAACAAGACACTGTTAGGCTGCATTAACAGAGGAATAGAATCAAGATCTTGTGAAGTATTAATACCACTTTACAATGCCTTGGTAAGGCCACAATTGGAATACTGCATCCAGTTTTGGTCACCACGATGTAAAAAAGATGTTGAGACTCTAGAAAAAGTGCAGAGAAGAGCAACAAAGATGATTAGAGGTCTGGAGGCTAAGAGGAATGGTTGCTGGAATTGGGTATGTCTAGTTTAATGAAGAGAAGGATGAGGGGGGACACGATAGCAGTGTTCCAATATCTCAGGGGTTGCCACAAAGAAGAGGGAGTCAAGCTATTCTCCAAAGCACCTGAAAGCAGGACAAGAAGCAACGGATGGAAACTAGTCAAGGAGAGAAGCAACCTAGAACTAAGGAGAAACTTCCTGACAGTTAGAACAATTAACCAGTGGAACAACCTGCCTCCAGAAGCAGAGAATGCTCCAAGACTGGAAGTTTTTAAGAAGAGACTGGACAGCCATTTTGGTGAAATGGTATAGGGTTTCCTGCCCAAGCAGGGGGTTGGACTAGATGACCTCAAAGGTCCCTTCCAACTTCATCATCATCATTATTATTAAAATAGCTGGGAAAGCAGATAATAACAAGACCTGGCAATGGCTAAGAGCAGGAAAGTTGAAGAAGGAGACCGAGGGACTAATTCTGGCTGCACAAGACCAAGCCTTAAGAACAAATCCATATAAAGTCAAAATTGAGAAGACAGCAACAGACAGTAAGTGCCGCCTATGCAGAGAATCTGAAGAAACAGTGGACCACCTGGTAAGCTGCTGCAAGAAGATGGCACAGACTGACTACAAGCAGCGGTATGACAAAGTAGCAGCAATGGTGCATTGGAAGATCTGTAAGGATTATCATTTGCCTGTAAGTAACAACTGGTGGGATCATAAAATAGAGAAAGTCATAGAAAATGATAAAGTTAAACTGCTCTGGGACTTCAGAATTCAAACAGACAAGCACCTGCAACATAACACCCCAGACTTAACAGTTGTCGATAAGAAAGACAAAAAAGTCTGGATAGTGGACGTGGTAGTGCCTGGAGACAGCAGAATAGACAAGAAAGAACTGGAGAAGATAACAAAATACAAAGACCTACAAATAGAAATAGAAAGACTGTGACAAAGGCAAGCAAGGGTAGTACCAATAGTAATAGGTGCCTTGGGTGCAATCCCAAAACAACTGGAGCACCACTTGAACACCATTGGCATTGACAAATTCGCCATTAGTCAATTGCAAAAGGCGGCCTTACTAGGAACTACTTCCATCCTGCGACAATATCTATAATACCATCAAACATCCACATCTGCCTATCCCAAGTCCTTGGTAAGGACTTGATAGACAAAAATGCCAAATCCAGTCTGAACATCTGGCTGACTGTGTGATTAATAATAATAATAATAATAACAATAATAATAATAATGATGGAGTTGGAAGGGACCTTTGAGGCCTTCTAGTCCAACCCCCTGCTCAAGCAGGAAACCCTATACCATTTCAGAAAAATGGTTGTCCAGTCTCTTTTTAAAATCTTCCAGTGTTGGAGCATTCACAACTTCTGAAGGCAGGTTGTTCCACTGGTTAATTGTTCTAACTGTCAGGAAATTTCTCCTTAGTTCTAGGTTGCTTCTCTCCTTGATTAGTTTCCATCCATTGCTTCTTGTCCTGCTTTCAGGTGCTTTGGAGAATAGCTTGACTCCCTTTTCTTTTTGGCAACCCCTGAGATATTGGAACACTGCTGTCATGTCACCCCTCATTCTTCTCTTCATTAAACTAGACATACCCGATTCCAGCAACTGTTCTTTATATGTTTTAACCTCCAGTCTCCTGATCATCTTTGTTGCTCTTCTCTGTACTCTTTCTAGAGTCTCAACATCTTTTTTACATCGTGGTGACCAAAACTGGATGCAGTATTCTAATTGTGGCCTTACCAAGGTGTTATAAACTGGTATTAACACTTCACATGATCTTGATTCTATCTCTCTGTTAAAGCAGCCTAGCACTGTGTTGGCTTTTTTGGCAGCTGCAGCACACTGCTGGCTCATGTTTAAGTGATTATCCACTAAGACTCCAAGATTCCTCTCACAGTTACTACTGTTGAGCAAGGTACCACCCATACTATACCTGTGCATTTAGTTTTTCTTGCCTAAATGTAGAACCTTACTTTTTTCACCATTGAATTTCATTTTGTTAGATAGCGCCCAATGTTCAAGTCTGTCAAGATCCTCCTGTATCTTAAGCCTATCTTCTGGAGTGTTTGCTATTCCTGCCAGTTTGGTGTCATCTGCAAATTTGATGAGTTCCCCATCTATCCCCTTATCCAAATCATTGATGAAGATGTTGAAGAGCACTGGGCCCAGAACAGAGCCCTGGGGCACCCCACTGCACACTTCCTTCCATGTAGATGCAGTTCCATTGAGGACCACATGCTGAGTACAGCCAGTCAACCCGCTATGAATCCATCTGGTGATGATGCTGTCTAGCCCACATTTTTCTATCTTATCAAGTAGTAGGTTGTGGTCTTTTGGAATACTTTGAAAAAAAAATAGACTATTTTTAGTCAACTATTTTAGTCTATTATTATTAATCTACTAAATCTAAGGAAAATGTTAACTTCAGTCAGACTAACAACTTTTTCTCCCATAACTATATTGTAGTTCTTTGAACAAATAAACTGAACCAATTTGGCTAATCAGAATTAGAGACTTTCTCAGAACAAATAGATTATAGAGTTAATCCATCTACAAATGGGTACAGTGGAAAGAAAGGTATGATTTCATTCCTGTTGTATTAGAAATTATAGAAATCATCATATTGATGCTCATGTAGAATGATAAGTATCTTTAGGTTCATACCAATATATGTTAATTTTTTTAAAAAACCAAATAGAAATAATCTTGGAAAACATTGATTATTTGTTTGTGGTATTATATATAAAGTAAGGAGTTATATAAGTATATTACAGATGTATTAAATACAATATAAAGAAGAAACCAATGTATTACTTATTTATATGTATATGCTCATGTGTACACACATGCTTCTGGATGTGCACACACAGTCACACGCAGTAGATTAAAGATATGTGCAAATCTAGTCTATCATTGTCCTCATAATGGAATATAACTGGAATGCTGACAAGAAGAGCATTGCATGGACATACTATATGTACTTTAATTCACCAATAATATATCATAAGGAGACTGATTTTATTATTTGTTCTTAATTACTTTACTGTTAGAATATTATAATTGGCAGAGATGAATTTTTAAAGTCCCTGTGATGTACCGAAGCCAGAAAACAGAGGTACTTGAAGAGGAAAGAAAAGGAAATGATAGTTAAATACAAAAGCATTAGGTAAAACGTACAATTATACAAATAAGTTATGCGAATTATAATTTAATTGAACTGACTTGAAATGAGTTGCCAACTAGGGGAACCAGTTGCTTTAATATATAAACATGTATATAAAATGTATATAAATATATATAAAATATGTATAAGATAATTTAAAAAAATAAAAAAAAATATTCATAAACTACAGAAACCAAATAGTGATGCATACAATATTTATTTATTTTTTATTTTAAATAGACTGGCTTTAAGGCCACTACTGCTTTTCTCTATTTATCTTGTATTGTTTTGGCATTTACACTTATTGAAAATTAGTTATGTTTCCAACTGAATAATTTTCAGATCAGAAGCTCATTAATTCAGTCACGACAGGCTTTGGCAGAAGTTTCATTTAAGGGACAAGAGCGCTGAAGTTACAAACATGTTTGTCTCTTTTTTTCATGAATAGCCTATGTCTATTCTCTATGAAATTGATGTCAAAAAAGTATTATATATTTTCTGTGGGAAATAGAAGGCTGCCCTCTACTATCCTTGTCAGGTCGTTGTATCCTTTTAATCATACTTTTCATTTCAGTACATTGAAATTTCCGTTACCAAGGACAACATCATAAATAAAAGTGTTTGTGAAATTTTTACCTGCAGCTTCCTAACTTTGTGCATTAAGCATGAGACTAGCAGAGAGGTGGTCAAATGTGAAAATTTATAATCATTTATTACGTACGGCTGAAGCAAGAAGGGAATAAAAGCGTGAAGGCATACATCTATAAACTGGAGCAGAAAAGCTTAAATGAAAAGTAAAGTGAATTTCTGTGTCTTGTCATAAAGTAATGAGAAGCTAGAGCTTTTATTCATAGCAACCCAAGATGCATTTACTCTCAATCTAGCTTTAGCAGTAAATGCTCTTCTGATGTATGGCTTCACACTTACAAAGAAATATTTGTGCTCTACATAATCGTATAGTTAGGAGAATTACTGCACGGTTGAGAAGATTCTATAAAGGTTTATAGCTGATGATGTTACTGTAATTTAATCATGATCTAGCTAATGTAGTACTTTAATATTATAGGTTACTTTTTTATTTACCATTTATTAGTAACTGACAGAGTCAATCATCACTACATCATAAACAAATCATGGAGAATTCTGGTGCAGCCCTACAGTGCTGGATCAGATGCAGTGTAGTGTTTTTATAGAACAAGTTCCATAATGAGTTAACCATCAAATTGTTATTTAACTGAGTATTGCTCTTCTTAACCCACTGGCCAACGAAAACCCTGGTTCATTTACTCTATGAATACAATTAGTATGGTATGTGGTACAAACACACCAAAATATGTTGAGAATCACTGCATGCAATATTGAGGGTTGACATCTAAAGAGGTTTAAGCATCTCAAAAAATATTAAGCAAAGTCCTTTTCTCTTATAAATTTTATCCTCATGATCAATATGTTAATCCCAAACTAGTTAATGGTTGCCTTTGCCGCGAATTTTAGCAGCAGTGTGTTTCCTGGTATTCTGAAGATAGGATTCATATGAACTCGTAATATTGATTACTACTGATGGTTTTCTTTTATCTTGTTTGCTTAGCTTAAGCTGTCCTTCCAAAATTATTATTACAGTGGTACCACTAAGAGAAAACAAAAATGCCGATGCAGAGTATTGGTACAATTCGGTCTTGAACCTTGGTGATCACTGCTTTAATATAACCCAACCTTCCACATCATGGTGTTGCCAGATGGGGTGGGATTATATATGTTAAATGTTTGTTAAGCATTCAGAATACACTTGCTTGGTCCCAGACACGGGACAAATCTTATTTCCAGTAGTGGCAGCTCATATTTGTGTAAATATATATAATTTCTTTTGAGGAGGGGACAGTATCATTGAATAATGTCCATCTTCTAAGGTTATTAGATGGAGTGGGAAATAAAGATACATTAATATATTAAACATGCTTGTAAATGTAATTAAGTTGAACCACTTCTATGAATTACTTTCTTGGACTGTGGAGTTGACATACATTTAAAAAAGTGATAGGAGTGAGCAGCTACCAGGAATTTAATTCATTTAAATTACTTGCATAGTATGTATTATTTACTTGGTAACTCTTAATTTGGGGGATTATATTTATTTTATAAAATCAGTATTTTGCACAATGGTAGAAAGCAGAAAGGTAAAATGATAGCAAAGGTTTTTTGAAACCTCTGAAGACAAAGGCAGAAAGCTGCTTGATGTTATATGTGGCACCTTCAACTAGTCCAGGGTTTGCTGTGATAAAGACACAGAGAGTGAACGGTAGATGCACCTCTATGTATTTGGCTCAAATCACCGCGCATGGCTGTGGCAAGTTAAAAATGTGTGCAAGAAGAAAGTGCTTTATGGCAGAAAATGCTTTTGAATTTTTTTTTAAAAAAAGGTTAAAATGAAATACATTTATTGTAATATTTTGCCTTATTATTCTGAAAGATCAGCTAAGCTTTTCATAGAAATAAAATGTTAGAAAGGCCAGTTGGAGCAAGATAAACATGGAGACTCGCAAGCTACTTTATTTGAATATGTGTCTGCCAGGGAAGTGAAAGTAAGGAAGCCTGAAATGAAAATAAGATGCTATGGTATTTGCAGCTTCTGTAGAAATGAAACTACCTGCTCTTTGCTGACCGTATAATCCTGACAACACAGAACCTTCAAAAACTCAAAAATATATTTCATTTGCATTGCAAGTATTATATTTTTAGGTAAAGCAATTTTTACTATGAATATGTGCTTTAGAAATCTGAGTTATAAATATAAAAGCTAGTATCACTAACACAAAGCAAAAAAACCCCCACAGTATTGTTAGCATTTGATTGCACAGAAAAAGTTCTCAGCACCACAACATACTCTCTTGATATCTTGCTATCCAAATCTTCCTCCAAGAAACTGAGGGCACACAATGAGTTCCCTCCTCCCCTTTATTTACACAATATCTAATAGGTTAGAAGTCATAGCTCAATTTGGCTATAATCATTCTGCTAGCCTTTAGGCTCAGTAGAATTTAGATCCTAATCTTCCACTCCATCTGTTCCACTATGTATTTGATAGTGAAAGGAGATGAGGAACTGAACCTAGAATAGTCAAGACTGTGTCCTTCAAACTTCTGATGAGCTGTGTGATACCCAGAAAACTCCTGGCCTGAAGCCTTAGTATTTAATATCCTCCAGGAATCCTCCTGCTTTTAAACTTTAAGTGACTTCTGCCTTGCTGCTTCTGAGTAAAGAAAGGCAGAATTTCTCTGCCACCAACTCCTTCTCCCTATGCCATATGGAATCAATTCTCCCTCTGCTTTGAGAATTCTGAAAGCCAAAGGGGGAAAAAAGAACAATGGTTTTATTTTCTTTCTACTGTATGTCCTGTAGAAGAATGGCATGGTTTGGGAAAGTGTTGGTTGCTTCAGAAGATGCATCTGTCCTACAGGCTGGAACTTCCCTTCTGCTGCACCAAATCATATGCTGACGCATGCTATATTCATCCAGCCATTAAGTTTCCCCCTATTTTAATCAAGCTCTTAGTTTTTTATTCGCTTAATTCTAGAAATGTGGAGTTACAGTAGTTTGGAAAGCTAGCATGAATGGGGAAAGGGAAGACAAGGGGAGGCGAGGAGAAGCAAGGCTAGGCCAGGCCAGGCGCGTAACTAGAATTTTTAACATTTATTACTGTAAGTTTAAACATTGCTGAGGTAGTATTATTCAGCTGCCGAGGAGCCTTTCTAAAATTCTTTTCATTTTATTTTTACTTTAGAGGTAACCCACTCATCAAATCAAAATGGCTGAATTGAATTGGGATCTCCAAGCATTCAGTATATTAAATAATAGTGCTTGCAAACCATTAGAAGTGAAGCATGCTTACTCAGGAGCAGAATGTTTATTGGCCTGTAATTCTGTAAATTTTCTCTTTTGGACTGCCTAACTGAGAACTGGGTTTATTTGCTTATTAAATTTACTTAAGTAATGGAGTTCATTTTACTATTGTTCTCCTAACAGACTCTAGGAAGATCTAGCATGAACATAAATTTAAGAAAAGTTAATGGTTAAATTAACATTCCTTTAGCTTGTATGTAAGAATCCCTGTACTGAAGTAGCATGCCTGTCCTCACTGATGTATAACCAAGAAGGAATGGTGCCTGGCCCAGAAATAATAAAATATTTTATATAGATATTGTTATCACAAACAATGATTTCCTGTGATATCAACTGTATTTTCTGCATATATGACAAATAAATTATTTATCCATAAAGTGTTTTCAAAAATTATAGTTGTTAAATGCTAAGACAAAACATGCCCTCACATTAGATCATGAAGTAAATGAATATAATTAATGCTGTGTATTTTCATATAAACTCTTTTCTTTCTTTGTCCAATTCCCCATGTTATCAGTTATATAACTGCAAGTTAAGTTTCACTATTGCAATTTATTTCCTCTAAAATAACCAGGTTTATTAGATTGTCAATTTTAAAACATTTGTTAAAGTCTTATTCATTTATTCATTTTGATTGTTTATTTGTTAGGAGTGAAATTCTGACTTTGTGTAATTTCCTTCCTGTTTTATTTTTAGTATTTGAAAAATGTAAGCATTTAAATTAAGGCTGCCAACAGTTAAAAATCTTCACTATGTTTTATGTGACCCATTTTCAATTGATTGGTCAATTACACAAGTAAAATATTGTTACATCCAAGCATACATACAATTAACATTTTGACAGTATATATGATTCTATAGAAATCTTATCTGTGACTTTTTTTTGAGAAATTATTTTGAAAACAAAATGAATGAAAAATTAGAATTCAAGATGCAATTCACTGATCATCTGTGTGTATACATGTGCACACAGATTTCCTTGAAGTGAATAAAATGTGTCTTTCTCTTTAGCAATTTCAATTCAATGCCTAAAAGTGCTACTTGAGAGTGACCAGTAATTTTATTACCGGTATGTTCACAAAAACATTGTTCCAAGAAGTTACAGAGTCTTTGAAAGCAGCTTTTGGTGTAATGGAAGGAGCTCTGGTCATAAATCCTCAAAGGGGTAACACATGCAAGGGGTATTGTAAATGGATTAACAAACAGGTGAAGTTACTAACACTAAAATTTTTAACAAGAGATCATTGAAATTAAAATTTTGGACATGTAATTTCTAATTTATGTTGTAATGTTCTCCCTGGCGGGTGCTCTTCTGATTATTTCGAATTAAAAGCATTTGGCAAATGCAGAGAAAAAAAGTATTTCGCCCCCAGTAAATAAACCTCCGACAGCAATCAAGATTGGTCTGCATATCTGGTTCTTTGGTGATCATCCACCTCTGGGAAAAAGAGGATCCGGAGCCCAGCCCAGATGACTTAACATCTGTAGACTTTTAAGGTATTGTCTTTTGAGCCATCTGTCCCTTTTACTGGGCAAATCATAACTTCAAGATTCAAGGTGCTGGTGATGACCTATAAAGCCCTAAATGGCTTGGGTCCAGGATATCTGAGGGAGCACCTGCTGCCGGCATCAAGCTCCCTTGGTCCTGTGCGCTCCCACAGGGAGGGTCTTCTCAGGATACCGCCGGTAAAAGATTGCCGGCGGACAATACCCAGGGGGAGGGCCTTCTCTGTGGGTGCGCCGGCCCTCTGGAATCAGCTGCCTGTAGAGCTTAGGACTGCCCCTGACCTTCGCTCATTCCGCCGGGACCTGAAGACCTGGCTCTTTGAGCTCTCTGGCCTCGTCTGAGCATATTAATTGGGATTTTAACTGTTTTTTTAACTGGGGTTTTATTGCAAGGTTTATATAATTCTTTTAATTGATTTTAAGTTTTGTAACTGTTGTATCTGTTTTTTAAATAACCTTGTGAACCACCCTGAGTCCTATGGGAGAAGGGTTATAAATTAAATAAATAAATAAATAAATAAATTCAAATGCCTATTTGGAAGGCAGAACTCAGAAAATGGTGCTGTCAGATTGCTTTTCTGTTCTATAATATTTAACCTGTAGGGTACATAAGATTCTGTTTCATCATACCACACTTTATCAACATTCTGCTGTTTCCTCCAATGATATCTCTCTTCATTTTATTTCTGGAAAAATAAGTAGACGCAGGTGATCTTGATAGATCATGATTCAAAGTCACTTTGTGGGTTCCCATGACAAAGGGGAATTTGAGTCTTTTCAATTCTAATCCAAAAGTGGTTTTTTAACTCTTATTGTTCCTATTTTGTCACACCTTTCCCTTGCTTGTATGGTCTCTGATACATTCTCCAAGACTCATTTTTGGAATCTGAAAGAAGTCTATGATACACCACTTGTATGCACTGGGAGAAAGCAATCTTACTCTACTTTGCTTTTAGTTATCTTCAAATAGGATTATAGCAAAGCATTTTAATTAAAGTTTTGTCTTTTCTCATTGGAATTCTTTGAATTATTCAGATCTTCCATATAAAATTAATGGTTTACTGGGACAGAGAAATGTTGTCATGGTTACTGTCCTTCCTGGCTAACATAATGTATTGTCTTCATTGATGGGAGAAGAATAACTTAAGGGTGCCGATTGGCTGATAAATAGCCAATGACATATTGTTCACAAAAGATAGAGGCACCTCTCTGGGGATCTACCAGTGAGTGTTTATAATAGTATCTGACCAATAAACATATTTCTCTGAAAAATGGTGGGGAATATACAGCACAGCCCTGCCCTGACTGAAGTGGGGATCAACCAATTATTTTCTAGAGTGGGAAAATCCAGCAAAAAGTGTTTATATATAAAGTTGTGGGAAGGAAAGTAAGACAAGTATTAAGTAATCTAGGAGTATTGAGGTTACTAGGATATTCTGGTGTTGAAGTTCATGGCAAATGATGAAAGGGCATTTGACAACAGCTTGAAAGCTTCCATTTATACAAAATGTGGTAGCTCTACTTTTGTTCAGTATTTGCAGTTTTAAATATCGAACTCGGTCATATTCTAATTCCCTTATTTTGCTATTTGCTTTTAGGACCCACTAAGATCTGGACTTTAAAGATTAAATTGGCTTTGGGCCAAGTACTAATGTGTTATTTCATGCTGTAACCTCTAGCTCATTAACTGAGGATGTCATGGACTGCCAATCAGCTTTGAACATTTTTTGGTTCTTATTCTACTATTTTAAAACCCTTTTTGTCCATGATAGTTCTTTTTTTTGTCCTTGATTGTGTGATCTTGTGATAGCCACTGCAGCATGAAAACATTTTGGGGTATTTTACTACTGGTAGTGGTTCCAGTCTGGTATTGGACAGTCACTTTACTTTTTTATTTTGAGCTGTAGGAATGGCTCTGTGAAAGGACCAACCAGGCTAAATATCAGCTGTTTTTCTTTAAAAAAATCTATGAAATCTTTGTATATCTACAGAGATTCAGAACTATGGTTAATTGTGCATTTTCTTTTAATGTGTATGCAAAAATGATCTTATAGAAATGGGAGTCATTTGTCCTGCACATATATATTTGAAATAATGCCTCTGCTATGTAATTAAAGTACATCACACTGTTAAATCAACTATTTGGTGCCAATGGCTTCTCTTTGAAAAATTTTCCTTGCCTTCTTTCTATCTCCCTGCCTTTGTTCCTTGGATGAGAAGCATTGTTTTATACAGTAACAACTTTTCTCACTAATCTATCAAATCATATTTGTATTATCCTATTCACATTTGCATCATCATCCTATTCATATTTGTATCTTCATCATCATCGTCCCATCCATATTTGCATCAACTTCTATTCAGTGCATAATAAAATGTATTAACTGACTACAAATTTAAGGCATTGTCAGAAGTATCAATGGTATATTGCTTAAGCCCATAGGTAAAACCGTTACTGCAAATTGTCAGAGAAGAAGTGTCAGTATTAATATTGCTCAAAACTGTAGGGTAACAGATCATTGATTTTTTCTTTTACTTTGTAAACATGGAAATCATTTAAGATCACTGCAAGGTACACGCGGCATTCTATCTTCAAGTTCCAACTGTAATATTCATGAATCAGAAACATTGTGAAGCTGGTATAGTCTACAGTACTCCTGAAATACAGTAATTTAAAACTGTATCACATCATCAATTGTTTTTAACAGTTCTAGATGTTTCAAGTCATTTATCATGCAATTTAACCCAGCTCACACCATAAACCAGCTAATTAGGAAATCATTTTGATGCACCTAAAGCATAAGCTGATGTGAAAACACTGAGAGGATGCATTAACCATCATTCTAATATACCAGATCCTGAAATACCCAACTGTAAAATATAAAGAGTGTTTCTCAACCTCAGCAACTTTAAGATGTGTGAACTTCACTTCCCAAAATACTTCAGCCAATATGCAGGCTGAGGAAGTCTGGGAGTTGAAATCCAAGTAACTTAAAGTTGCTGAGGTTGAGAAACATTACGATAAAATATCAAATCATAATATAGTTACTAAAGGCTGGCGTTCAATATTAGGACTTCTACTTTCCTTAGGAATGGTCCTGGACATATCTGTGGTTCTGGAAGCATCCTTATCTGAATCCCTGTATAACAAAGGTTCTCCCAAAGTAGACAATATGAGATGAATCAATGTCCTCTTTAACACGGATTTTACAAATGAGGTCTGCAATATCCTGAAAAGCTGCATCAAGTATATGTAATCTTTTGGCATAATTTATAAACATAAAAGAACCTCTGTTATATTTAGGCTGGCATTTATAACAGCCAAACATACCTAGCATAAATTTCTGGTTGGGAATTTCCCCTCCAGTCAGAACCGAAGAAGCTTCTTGGATGAGAAATGAAAAAACAAAACAAAACAAAAAAGTCCAGTTGCTTCTTGGAAAAAAAACACTTTTGGGACAACCTGGATGATTGAGAATCTTAATAGACATTCCTTGATCTACTTCTGCGAAATTAACAGTGGAATTCTGTATTTATTTGAAAATTAATACACTTTTCAACAAGAATCCCAGGAACATTGTAGCTTAAATTATGATTTGTTGTTTACATTGAGAGCAAGAGAATTTGGTTTGAATCCTCTTTTGAGGAGAGAAGCCTCTTTATACAATAATTGAAATACTCTGGACCTTGCTTGCTAACAGAAAGATGTTGCGTGCAAAATAAAAATTACCACAGAATGTAAACTTGTGTCACCCAAACTTCAATGCACCTGTTTCAACTGAACAGCAAAAACTACTTTGCTGATGTTTAGTGTTTTAAAAGAGGCTAGCATTAAATTTAAACTGTAGAGTATTGTGGCACCTTTAAAACTTTCCAATCAGTTGAGCCTTTTTGTCAGAATTCACTGTTTTTCTCACAGAACAACTGGAATTATTTCTGCAAGACAAAAATTCCTGTCTTAGAGTATTTGAAGTAGATCACTTGTGCAGAATCCTGCAGATTACTGCTTCTTGATGTTGAAGTAATTTTCAAACCTATAAAACTGTATACAGGTTTTTGAATACATTTTACTAGCTATTTCTTCTTTATCTGTGAACACTTTAGTGTTTATATTTGGAGAAAATAATTTTTTAAAAGCCACAATATGGAAGATAGTCATGCAATTTGTGACAAACCCTTGTATCCATGACATTATGTCAGCTTTCACATATTTTTTCAGACAATTATATGGAAAAATCAGAAGTGATTCTTGCTATAAAAACACTGTTTACATTATTTATATTATGTTTTGCTTAAAATTTAGGTGAATTTAGTAGTTTTGCATAGTTTGAGGTCTTAATTTTGAAAGTGCAGAAATTTGAGCAAATATTTAAACAAATTCATAATTCAACTCAGTTCTCTTTTGTATTTGTAAATATATGTTTCTTTAGTCTAAGAAAATAGGTTCTCTTGAGTAAAATATTGTAATCTTTTTTTGTGAATGATACTTTGGTTACAAATCTATTAGTTGATTAAGCCTGACAATAAGATTTGTTGAAGTAAAAAATGAGCCAATTTGGTCTCAATTTTTAGTTTTTAAAGCTACTGAAATATGTTTTAGGCAGTAGTCAATACTGCATATTTTTCAAGCATAATTTAATAATGCATATATTGTGTCTCCTGAGCTAGTTGCAAAATTTTATTAAGCTTTTTGTTAAACATTAAGTATTACTCATTTTATGATGCATTATTTAGATATTGTGTGCATTTCTCTAATGAATATTTTAGATCTTTGATCTCTTTTATGCCAAATTGTTTAACAGCACTACAGTACACAGTTCACCCCCATGTTATCAAATAAATGCTCAAGGTGCACTTTATAATGTTGAAAAATAGAAAAATAAATTGACCTTGATGAACTGTGTCTTCTTTTGTCTGTTCCCAGGAAAGTTTATTTCAGGTATTTCTACTGCTGAAATGATTAGAGTTAACAGCTTTTTCCCTCCATTTTATTTTACAGGGTCTCTTCATCTTCCTGATATATGGGGTGTACAACACAGAGGTAAGTCTGCTCAGAGTATCTCAAGGCTGACAGAGTGAATGAGAGAAATGACAGGTTTCTTATCTTGATAACTGAGGGACAAACTTGGCTTCCCATATGGGTGTCCTACTGCCCTTCATGCTTGGACTAGCTTATATGCATCCCAGCTTACCATTAAATACATACACCCTGAATGAAGGGACAGACTCATTTCTCATAGACATTGACTAATATTTTACTGCTGCTTTAAGTTTTTGAATTCTCAGTCTTTTTAACACTTCACTACACTTCGCAGTCTTAAAACTTCTCAAACTTAGAGTACAGGTTATATCCAGTAGACGAACTTTCCCACATTATTTATGTAGAAGAGGGACGGCACAAATATTGTCATGAAGTCTCACACTGGTTCAGAATGTGTATACGTAAATGCTCTAGGCCACGGGTGTCAAACTCACCATGCCATGTGATATGTTGCGACATACTGTGACTTAGTTTGCATTGTCGGAGCTGGGGTGGTCACAGCCTCCGTATGATGCAACCGGCCCGTGGGCCGTTAGTTTGACACCGCTGCTTCTAGGCTTTGGTAGCATGATACAGCATGCAAATTCAGTTGGATCACTGACACTTTGGATTGCCTTCTTTGCATATGCTAGAGATATATTTTCATGGCTGCATGTACATACCCATGTCATTCTTTTGTGAGTATATCAGGCAATCTTGTGCCAGAAAATTTGATCTCTTGGCTTGAAGATAGGACAGAAATACTGTAGATAAATGTTTAATCTTTCCTTGGTAATCAGCTGCAGAAGTTACGTTTGATTTGCCTAAAAGATTCTGATGTGATTTACATAGATGGATGAGCATATGTTATAAACTGTTGGAGAAAATCATTTCTAATTTTATTATACTCTGACTGGTAATCTAATAGCAAAACCAAAAGAGGAAAGGAAGAAGGGAGAGGAAAAATAATGTCACTTTCAGTTTAATCATTTTTTTAGTAGATCCCAATTGGTTTAGTGGGACTTACTCCCAAGTAAATATGTACAGAGAATTTAATTAGAGTAATTCTTTTTTTTTAGCTGGCTGTACTGAAGAATATTTTGAGGTTCACCTTATATTTGCTCAATAATTCTGAATTTGGGTTTGCTCTTTTATCTGAAAAACAATTTACAGCACATTTGTCCCCATATATATTTAATTGAATAATTTCATATTGTATAGTTTTGATTTTCAAAGCAATTAATTTTACAGGAACAGATTTTGGTAAGATTGAGTGATAGAAGCCAGAGGAAATGTCCTCTGTATAAATAATGTGATTAATGTAAGTGCCATTGCACTTGCTGTTGAAACATGGAAAGCTGCATGTAGCTGCATCTTATTAACAAATTGTACAGAATATTGCTTCCACTTTTAAGTCAACATAAGGAGAGGATCACTGAAAATTTAAGGAAGGGCCTGCAGTATATTGGAGGGTACGTATTATTCCAAAGTTTATAATACGGTAGATTCCTATGCCAAATAGAGCACTGGAATATTATCTGAACTAAACAGAAATGAACTGAGTTTGGACTGATTTGATGGCCCTTTGTAATCAATATAGATAATATATACTCCAGCTCTGCATCCTTTTTTCATATATAATCTTTATCTTTATAAAATTTTAGGCTGCAAAAGCAAAAACAGGTGAGGTATGTTTAGCTGATCAAATAATTAGAGCATGAATATGTTGAATTAGAAAAGTATCAGCAAAGGCAGTCAGAGGCTATTGAACATCAATACAATAATGAGAAATGCTGCTTTCTACATTGGCTTGTATTAGGAGGTATTTAAAGCAGTTATTTTGTGATGATTTTTTTATTCTTTCCACATTTCTCAATTTACACTTGTACCAACATTATTTTAATAACTGTTGAAACATATTTCTGCTCGCTTGTACTGGGATTTGGTATATTACATTACAAATTTGCTTCATGCTAATTATAGCTCTTGATATTATTTTACTTTATTTTATAGAGGTTGCCTTTTCATTTGTGAAGGAACTTAAAATTGTTTGCACACCTCTTAGCTTTTCTCAGGCAGTTGACAGAACAAAGAAATATATCCTGAAGCTTTGTTGACGGTGACTCCCCTTTTCTAGGATAGTCATTAGACTAACATTGTTTTAAAGCTGCAGAGCAGATAGAAATGCAGAATGTAGGATAAGTGTTTTCTTTTAGTATTCTTTACATCTGGCACCTTTCCCTAAAGGCTTTACGGTTTCAAAGTGGATGTGACCTACTATATAAAATTGCCTCTCAGGCACGATTTGTGGGCAGTTAAAATAGGTCTGATTGTTAGATATCATATCTCCATCTCCCTTTTAGTAAACAGGGAAGGAACACGAGGCAGGAAATATGGCAGGAACTAGAGATTCCTTAAGTTTAAGTCCACAACTACAGACCGCATAAAATTTGAATTGGATACCTCGTCAATAACTGAAAAACGCTATTGACAGAAGGGTTTTCAAAATTTCTATTGTCAATGCGATCTGTTGCACAGTACTGGTTTTGTCAGGAAGTATTTCCCCTAATTCGAAACTATATAGTAGTCGTTTCAACCTCTAAACCTTATTTGGCAAAAAAAGAAGAAAAAAAAAGTATTGCTCATGTAATGGGACTTCAGCGATTAGCTGCAGGAAACACAAGTGATAGCGTTTCTCCCACGCTTCATGCATGCTTTCGTGGGGAGGAAGCCCGTTCGCGTTTAGTGCCATTTACACTTGAGGAACAACGCATCGAGTTTTTCAAAATCCAAAAAGAACGTTTGTAACGCCTGGGCCGCCTGCAAGCTGGGTTAAGATTGCTGCTCCCCTCCAGACATCTAGAAACTATGCAGACACGCGTGTTAACTGCATACGTGTGTGTGTGCGAGAGAGAGAAGTATGGAACATGCACGAGGCCGAGTGGCCCTTAACGCGGCCACCGGTGCCCCTTTATGGAGCCA
The DNA here is from genome assembly GCF_964194415.1 of Vipera berus. NCBI lineage: Eukaryota > Metazoa > Chordata > Lepidosauria > Squamata > Viperidae > Vipera > Vipera berus. The sequence goes on from NC_138204.1 coordinate 94,169,691, forward strand.
GGGGCAAGTGCCCTACCGGGAGCGACCGACGATAGCTCGATCGCGTTGACAGTGAGGTAATGGGCTCGCGGGAACGAACCAGGGGGGAGGGGGCGCGCGAGGGGGAGATGCAGGGGGTCAACCCGCGCCTGCGCCTTCCTGCCTCCCCAACATTAGTGCCCTCCTGACTGGGCAATCCTTCCCAGCATGCCGCGCGTGGCGCATGTGCAGTAAAGGCCTTCCAGGAGGCTCTGCTAATTCCATTGTGGCGATATTTTTAACCGGAGGCGGCGGCCGTCAGGAGGAATCAGCGGCGGCGGAGGCGGCGGGACGAGGTTGGGCCGGGTGGGGCCGAGCGGCGACGAAGGATGCGCCCGGCTGTCGGCGGCCGCCACTGGCGAGCTAGCGAGTGTTAAAAAGCACGGAGCGCGAAAGAGACCGGGCCGGCCGGCCAGCCGGCGGGTGAGTTGAGTCAAAAGCGAGCGAGGGAGCGAGCGGCGCAGCTGCGGGGTCCGGCAGCAGAAGCAGCCCCTACGGGCCGCGCCTCCTCCCGGTTTTCTCTTCCCCCGGCTTTGCGGCTTCCCTTCCTGCCTGCGAGCGGAACATGAAACTCGGCAGCGGCTTCCTGAGCGGCGGCGGTTCTTCCAAGAGGACGGCGATGGAGCCCACCTTCCCCCCCAGCATGGTCATGTTCAATCACCGGCTGCCGCCAGTCACCAGTTTCACTCGCCCGGCCGCGCCTCCGCAGCATTGTGGGCTGACTTCTGTCTCTGCTACCGCCGCCGCCTCTTCTTCATCCTCGTCCTCTTCGTCTTCCTCCTCTGCCACCGCCACCACTGCCTCGGCCGTTGAGACGCCGGCTCCTCCGCCTCCTCCCCACCCTCAGGGCATGACTTTCAAGAAAGAGCCGACGACGGGAGGGTTTCCTCTCGCCTCCTCGTCCTCGTCCCAGAGGAGCTCGTGGGGTTTCTTCCATTCCTTGGTGAACATCAAACAGGAGAAGCCCAGCGATCAAGAGGATGAAGAGCAGCAGCAGCAGCACCATCATCATCACCACCACCACCACCATTATGGGGGTCTCTTTGGTATAGCTGGGGAGGAGAGGCATCCCACCCTTGGTGGTGGAGGAGGTGGAGTGGAAGGGGCCAACCAGAGTGTGATCCAGGACCTCAGTCTTTTTCACCATCTGCATCATCATCCCCATAGAGGAGATTTGTTACTGGGCTTCAGAAGCAGTGGTGAAGTAAGTGCTTCTGGCTCAGATGAGCCTAAACAGGATGCTCAGACCAAGAAGGTGAAGAGGCCAAAGTCAGAATCTCAGGGAAACAAAGCCAAGAAGAAGCCGAACGCTTCAGCCAAGGCCCTTGTGGCAGGAGATGGAGAAGCTGCCATGCTGTCCCCTAGCCAGAAACCTCATGTCTGTGAACACTGTAATGCTGCCTTCAGGAGCTCTTATCATCTGCGTAGGCATGTGCTCATCCATACTGGTGAGAGGCCTTTCCAGTGCAGTCAGTGCAACATGGGTTTCATTCAGAAGTATTTGCTTCAACGGCATGAAAAAATCCATAGCAGGGAGAAGCCGTTTGGATGTGACCAATGCAGTATGAAGTTCATCCAGAAGTATCACATGGAGAGGCACAAGAGAACGCACAGCGGAGAAAAGCCATACAAATGTGAAACCTGTCAGCAGTATTTTTCAAGAACTGATAGACTTTTGAAGCACAGGCGTACATGTGGAGAAGCCATAGGGAAAGCAGGTGCTGGAATGGATCCTGGGCCATCAAATCATAGCATGGGCAACTTGTCTATGTTGTCTCAGGGAAATACAGGTTCATCAAAGAGAAAAAGCAAAGCAAAATGTATACCCACTGAAAACAAAGAACACAAACCTAGTCATAAAATATCCGAATCTCAAATTGCATCTAATATGTCCTTGCAGAATTACGCAGTAGAGATTCCAATAGTGTCTTCCAGTGGTGGCTTGATTGGCACTGGGTTGGAAGAGCTACAGAAAAAGGTGCCAAAACTAATTTTTAAAAAAGGAAACCGGAAAAGTGCAGATAAGAGCTTTCTTAATTTTATGTCACCATTACCAGACCTCCTTGGTCAGAAGCAATTTTCTGGAAAACCAAGTAGCTCTCTTGGCCTAGTCGCAAATACCAGTGTAGATGCTATTGGCCTTCTCCAAGCGGCAAGTGGCAAATCGGGTCAAATAAGTAGCAATTATGATGATGCCATGCAGTTTTCAAAGAAAAGAAGATATTTGCAAACCGCCAGCAGTAACAGTGCCTTTTCTATAAATGTTGGGCATATGGCCTCCCAGCCGTCTGTTATTCAGTCCGCAGGGGTAAGTGTTATGGACAGTGAGACCCCATTATCTCTTATTGACCCAGCGTCTCTTAATGCTGACATCAAATCTTGTCACGATAAGTCTGGCATTCCTGATGAAGTCTTGCAAAGTCTTCTAGATCAGTACTCTCACAAATCAGAAGGCCAGAAAGAAGATCCCTTCAGCATCGCTGAACAGCGTGTGGACTTACAAGCTTCAGGAGAACATACAGAGATGGTTCAAGAGGAGAACCTGAGTCCCAGTTCCCAGGCAACTTCAAATGACAAAGCAAGCATGTTGCAAGAATACTCAAAATACCTCCAACATGCTTTTGAAAGAACAACCAATAGCACTGGTTTTGCTTTTGGTCCCAGTTTCCAATTTGTAAGTTTATCTTCAAGCCTTCATAACCATAGTTTGTTTCCAGACAAACAAGTGTACACTACGTCCCCACTTGAGTGTGGTTTCAGCCAATCCGTTACCTCAGTGTTGCCAACTGCATTGTCAAAGCCTCCCTTTGGGATGTTGCTTGGATCTCAGCCGGGTTTTTATTTGTCTGCTTTGGAGGCAACCCATCAACAGTTGACTCCTTCACAAGAACTAGATGACCTGATAGACTCTCAAAAAAGCATAGACACGTCATCAGGCTATCATTCTACACCTCAAAAACTGAATAGCCAGAAGGAACAAAAAACCCTAGAAACTTCAACAAGCTTTCCCATTCCCTCTCAGGAGCTAGCTAACCAGATAGATCCTCAGAAGGACCTAGAACATCGAGCAACATATCAGATAGAGACCTTTGCACAAGCATTTGGTTCTCAGTTTAAGACGGGCAGCAGGGTGCCAATGACTTTTATTGCTAACTCTAATGGAGAAGTGGACCATAGAGTAAGGACTTCAGTATCAGATTTCTCAGGGTATTCAAATATTATGTCTGATGTTAGTGAGCCATGTAGTACGAGAGTAAAGACCCAAACTAGCCAAAGTTATAGGTAGAGTCTCAAGTATGACTAGGCTTAGGGGGATGGTCTTAATGTGTTAGTTTTATTTTGATAACACTGCCATCGGAATGTTTCTACACGATCCTAATACAAATAATGTAACACGCCCTTTCAATGCAACTTTTCATACTTAGTTTTGTTAATGTAATTTTAGATTGGTTTGTATTATGATTTTTAATCAGATCAATAGACATTATAGTTTGCATTTTTTGTCTTTATGGGACAGTGTTTAGCAATCAAACTTACTTAACTTAGTTTGTCAGGGAATAGCCCAAAAATTACATCTGCAAAAAAGAAAAAAATATTAAAAAAATCACTTTTGTTTTAGGATTAAGATTATGTTTAATTGCTTTACTCTCAGGAAAATGTAATGAAGCAAGGCGACTCTGTACACTGTTGGTGTATTGGAGATTTGAATTTACAAATAAGTGGTAACTATTCTGCCATTTAACTAAGGGTTCTAAGACTTTGCAAATTGCTGTCTTGTATCTGGGTGATATAAAATTCTGAGAATTTAGCTGCCTAAAGCTTGTTTATAGTTTTTAACATACTATTTTATTTCTTTTTCCAGAGGATAATGCCCATTCCATATTTTTAGGATAGCTACTCTCAGATCCTTGCTATGTTTCCTGGAATAGCTTTAAGAAAAATAATGTCCATCTCCCTTCCCCCCCTGCCCTTAGAAAATTATAATTCTGTAAAGAGATATTAATGGTATAATCTACAAGAGGATTTTGAAGTAGTAACTTGATGTCATTGTAGCCCCAAATTCAAATTACAATAATAATTTATATACACTTTGGAATGCATTATTTATTATATATTTTTAAAAATGTGCTCAGTTGGCCTCCAACCTTTGCTCATTTTTTAAAATCATCTTAAGCTGTCTTTTTTTCATCATCTGTTTTCTATACCAAGTTTGTTTGCCAAGATTGTGATTTTTTTTCTTGTCCCTTAGCTTAACAGCTGGAATTTTAGAAGATGTACATTCCAGAAGATTACATGACATTATGTACTTTCAGATGTCTCGTGATATCAGGAGTTAAAGCAATGGAATACTCCTTTTATTTTAGAAGTCTATAAAGTTTTCTATATAAGATACCGTAAAGAACAATTAGTTGTACATAGAGAAGTCTCCCAGTGTGCATTGGGATTTGCATCCACAAATACTCTTGCATTTTGGGATGGGGTGGGGTGCAGATTACGTGTGGGTTTTAAGGATGTGTAGAAGACTTTGCAGGCTTGAGTCATGAGACTACACTTGGATTCAGAGATTGGCCTCGACATATGAACCATGTGACAGGTACCTATTTGGTTTCTTGTAGCCAGAATCTTCCTAATGAATTTTTTGCTCAAATTAATGTATATTTTGTGGTACTTATTTATGACATGTGACTCTTGATTAAAGCCTGTGAAGCCACAAAAACCTAAAGAACCTAGTGGCTATTTTAAAACTGCTAAAAAGCAGTTGCACTGTCCAGAACCACTTTTTTTGCAGATTTTTTTTTTAAAAAATAGTTTTTAAATGTAATTTTCGTGATGTTTTTGCAGATTTTTTAAATGTACTTTTGGTGATACTTCTGCCTTAGGGGCTTTCAGAAGGCAGAAAAATACCAGTGGTTGTTTGCGGTCTTATTGTGTAATTGGCCCGTTTCAGGTGTTCATGTATAATAAAGTGATTAACATTGTGCAAGTGTAAAACACTTCAGTAATGAAGATGTTTACACAAAAACTATAAAATCTTAAATTGTTACAGAATGCTAAATATACCCATTTTTTCTCTTCTTCCTACCTACCAAATCAACTTGAACACTTCACCAAATGAGACATCACCTTATTACTAATGAGTAATTAATTAAATCTCATATATATATATATATATATATATATATATATATATATATATATATATATATATATATATATATATATATATATATATATATATATATATATATATATATATATATATATATATATATATATATATATATATATATATATATGATAATGTATGTATTTCCTGTCCTTCAAATTAGTGCTGTTAATTTCCTGTGCCATCTAGTTATAGAGCACACTTTTATCATCAAAGGATGGAATATATCTTAACCACTGTGTAGTTCTGCTATGGGTTTTTCTTTGTCTTTTGGGGTATTTTGTTCCAGTGCAGTTATTTCTTTTCTTTATTTTGTGTGTACTGGATAGTGTGAATAGGGATTGTTTGCTTTAGACTGTGACCAATAAAAATGCTGTTCACACAACTAAGGAAAGAAGATGCCATTGTATTATCTATCCAGTTACACCTCTGGCTTTGTCAAAACAATTACATAAAATGCTTGAAACTGCTGGAACAAAAGAGGAACATCTTGCTTGCTTTTAAAAGGTATTTTTATTGTAAAACTTCTTTAGGTGAACAATAAAAACACAGTTTTTTTTGTTATTTTGAGCTTTAAATTATTTATCTTACTTTATATGCCTTAGGGCTTATTTCTTTGGAGATGCTTTTCAAATGAGTGATTGGTAATATTAGATTACTTACAGTAAAGGATACAATTTGACATATTTATAATACTGAGAAGTGTTAGCAGTGATTTGGTTTTAGTTTAGTGGCCTTGGAATTCTGTTAGAAGGATAGGATGTCAGTTGGATAAATTAGAGTATTGCATTGCCTCATCATTTTATATATTTGGGAGTAATTAATAGGACTCCTTGAAATTGAAAGGAAGCACGGTTTTACATGCTAGGTTAAACCAAGGTTTATTTTAACCATTAATTGTTGAATTATGATCAGATATTTAGTATAGAACCAGAAGGCTAAATTCATTTTCACCTGATTTCCTAGACCCACCAGAAAATTGAAAGATGGCTCTTAAAAGAGAGCTTCCAGGCATGCAGTCAGGATCTTTCCACTGAATTCAAGGGCAAATATTTTAATATCCAGATGACGGGATTAAACTCTAGACCTAACCTAGGTAGGGTTTAGTTGTGCTGCATCGATGCCAACATAACATGTTAGGGATACTCAATGCTTCCTTTGAATGGTTTTCAAAATGAAGTGCTGCTTTGAAATCTGACACAATTCTGCTAATGAGCTCAATGAACTAGTCATGAATATGAGCAAGTTTTATTTTCCAAATTTGGTAAGGATAGCTTTCAGAGGTGGAGATTAATAGGAAACTATGGGGAGGGGCCCAAAAGTTACTGTATGATACATGATACATTTTTGTTCTAATACCTCATATATACTATGCTATCGTATAATCCTTGCAACAGTTGTTTAAGACATATTTTTGAAAGAGAACACCTTTTATATTATGTAACTTTGTGTAACTATAGCAAAATGTTAATGCACTGAAACCCAAAAGTTTAATTCTTTATGGTTTCCAAATAACCAGTAGGGGAAATGCCCTCTAGGACCAATATAAAGGTAGATCTATTATTAGAATCTTGGACCAAATATGACGGTAAATTGGCTGTTGAAAGCAAGGGAAAGAAAGATTTCCCAGGGAAGATCTTTCAGTTTTTAGACTGAGATAATAAGTAGAAGAAGAATAAGCTTCAGAAGAGGAAGCATGAGAACCTAATCATGGAATTTAAGATAACTTATCTTTTTAGTCCCATTTTCTAATTTCATTCTACCTTTGTAGTAAATAGTGTTTAAATGTTGGTGAACCCTTTTGGGTTTTCAACATTTTTACACAATATGACCTAAAATGTGATCTGTTCTCCACAGTCCTAAAACTGGATAAAAACCCAATTAAATAAGTTAAAAGCGTTATATTTGTTCATTTATTTATTGAGGAAAATGATCTAAAGTTCCATATACGTGTGGCAAAAGTATGTGCTTATCGATTCATTTATAGGAGAAATTATGTTTCAGTCAGTGGGATGATAGGTGTGAGGGTGATGTCTTGCCTTATTTAAAGAAGAGAATTGTGGGTATTCACTATGAAAGTCTGATCTTCATAACACTGGTATGTGGAAGTGTTTAAGGGCATAGATATCTGAGGACCTCTGAAAAACATTGTTGATGCTTACCAGGCTGAGTTCGACTTCTGATGATTACCTGTACCCGCCCATCTTTTTTTCAGTTGCTTTAGGACAAATAACCTAACAAATGATTGAAGAACTATTGATACTCTGGTGATGATAGTAGCAGCAGCAGCAAAATAATAATAATAATAATAATAATAATAATAATAATAATAATAATAATAATAATAATAATAATAATAATAATAATAATAATAATAATAATAATAATATAGATAGATGATGGCCAGTATCTCACATAATTAAGAAATTTTGTAAAAAATTGGATTTTGATCCTAACGTGTAATATTGCACTTGAAAATACCCAAATCTTGTTAAACTGGGTGAATTCCCAAGCTTTTAAATTAAAAAGGGCTGACTTCTCTCAATAGTTTCTACAGTACCTGTCCATTTTGGCCTAGTATACTGGGGGTGTGTGTGCTGCACTCCTGTCAGCCAAGGGACATCGGCCTTTGGGGACGAAGAGAAGTACCTTCTTGGCAGTAGCCCTTGCCCTTTGGGACATTCTTCTTTCAAAGCTTAGAATGGCCTCAACCCTGTTAACCTATCCTAAGGCTTTAAAGATGTGCCCAAGCCTGGAGTCCTGAAAGTGTTAGAGGCTGTTACCTGACTGCACATTAATTTTTATGTAATTATAATTTTCAGCTGCCTAAATGTGTAATTTGTAATTTGTTGTCTTTTTTGGTTTTAATTATTGTGACATTGTTGCCCAGAGTCAACTAGCTATAGAAATTGAACAAATAAAATTAACTGAAGGGCTCCATGTGTTGTGATGCCCATATGGACCATGTTGCTAAATCCTAGCTGATGTAGTGATCCTCAAAAGCTTTGTGACAGTAGAGATAGGCATGAAGGCCTCAAGGAACTCTGGAACTAAGGTAGCAGGACGTACATCTTTAAATATTCCACTTGATAAAATACTGTCAGATGTAGTGGACAATAAATAATTGGAAATAGTCCTTCCAAGATGCACATGCCAAAACTGCAAGTGCCTTGTGTGTTTTGCTGGGCAAAGTTTCCTTGGATTTTACAAATGCTGTTTTAACAAAGCGGTTATTTTGATCTGTGTTATCTATAGATAGCTAATTGAGCAGTAAAAAAGAAAAATCCCTCCCACTGCACATTATTAGTAAGAATACTAATAGCATACTAAGAATTTACCTATTTTCTGAGACATACAATATTAAACTTCATCCTCTTTCTAAAATTCTTGTATACATGATGTGTTGAAATTTGGGAGAAAAATAGAAATGTTCTTTTTTTATTCTTCCCCTGCAGTTCTGCAAAAAGGCTTAGTTTATTAACTTAACATGTTACATGATTCTGGCCAATACCTTGTTTTGCTATAAGGCAAAGCCACACAGCTCACGAACCATTTTATGGGTCTTTCAAGGCAACCTAGAGCAAGTACACTTTGGATATATTACACTTAATCTCTTGCAGAAAAGATGACTATGTCAACTCTCGTTGTGTATTGGACTCTGAAGTTGAGCTTAATGGAAAACACATCCATTCTTGGACTTTGAATTGAAGTGCAATTCATTTTAAAGTTGACATGTATCTACTGTATGTACTATTAAAAAAACCTCTTACGCCTGTAGCTTTCAATTGGGCAAAACAGGGCATCATAGAGCAACAATTTGTGAATCAAGGTACTCAAATGAACTAACTTACAGAATGCATCTAAAATCTGGGCCCCATTATTCCCAGGGAATTGAAATTTGGAAAATCACTGGCTGCTTCAACATTGCTGTAGTCAACTGCAGTCATATGATTGTCATTTCCAGTGCTCCCTGCCAGTTTTCCAGAAGGAAGGCGAGTGTAGAAGCTGGCAGGATGTTGGAAGTCCCAGGCTGGCAGGCAGGTAAATGACTGTTGCCAGGTGGGACAGAGAGTGAGGTGGTGTATGGAAGTGCAGAGGAGACACTACATAGGTTAGGGAAGATGCCCGGGAGGCACCACATAGGTCAGGGAGGATATGCTAGTGTGAGTGTGTGCAGTAGGCAACCTGTGGGTCAGGGAGGATACATGACAGTGCAAAGGGGTGCAGAAGAGGCAATGTGTTCAGGGAAGTTGTGTATGGGTGCTAGAGGGGTGAAAGGATGCGAGGGAGGTGAGAGGTTTAGGGAGGGCGTGTGAACGTACATGTTGATGTGCAAGAGGGTCAGTGTGGGTTGGGGAGAATGCATGGGAGTGTGTGAGAGGTGTGCATGGGTCAGGCAGATTGTAGAACAACGTGATGTAGATTGGGGAGAGTGCAGGAGTGCCCAAATGATAGGTAAGTAAATATGTCTGAAAGGATGACACAATGGATCATGTTGTATCTAATTTTGTATAAAGACATAACCAATATTCTAGAAAAATATATTTGATTGCATTATAGCTTTTATTTTATTCCATTTCTTTTTCTACCTGGGTTACTTATTACTTTTTAATCACTTAATTTTAAAAATACATACTTTAATTCACATTGTTTGAATGGGTCATGCAAGTTTTGCTTTTCTATTTCTGTCTTATTTTATTCCTATTCTTTAAGAGAATCTATAATGTCATTTTTTTTAAAAAAAGCACCTGAATTTTCTGGAAGCTTGCATCATGCATATTCAAAAAAATTGGGAAACGTTTTTCAGTTTGGACAGAATCCTTTTGGCCCTCTCCCCCATGTTCATTTACTTGAGAAAGCATGCTTGGACTGACCAATGTTCATTTTGATTTTGCACCTCCTTTGACAAGGCCCAGAGTTAATATAGTTAAACTCTATATTAATTAGCGCTCAGCTAGTTTAGATATTGTAGGCATTCCCAATTTCATATGTATTACTTTGGATTACAATTCCTATTATCCTTGACTAGTTAGATATAATGCAAATTGTGGACCAGGACATCTAGAGGATGCTAGCGTGGGCACAACTTTAGGAACCTAATTGTATCAGGTGGGGCTAAAATGGAGGTGGAAGATGACTACATACTATCACCCCTGTTTTCCTCTAGTCTTTTTTTGAACATTCTATATGCTGGTTGGCACTTTCACATGGGGATTTAGTGTTAATTTGGTTCAGTGGTACATTCCTGCATTTCTACCCAGTTGATTTGTTTTGAATAACTGACCTATGGTGCCGGTTTATTTTTTGAGATGAAACTTCCTTTGGTAGAAACTCATTTCATTCCATTGTCCTGCCACTCCATCAAGTAATCAAGTATTACTGCTTGGCCAATTTTAATAGCTCAAAAGGTCTTGTCACATTTTCCTAGTGAGAGCACTGTGGTTTATAAAAAGTGACAAACCAGTCATTTTATTGAAGACTAGGTTAGGACACTGATAGAGTGCCATGTTTTGCACTCTGGTCAGCTGGGTGATAGGAGGATGGCGACAGTGAAAACCACTTTAAACTTTCACAGGATATGCGTGTGTGTTGGGAAACAGTGGCAGTGGCAATTTCAGATCAAATACATCTTCATTACAGTGATAGACAAGCATAACAGCAGCAGCAGGCATGCGGCAAAAATGAATTTCTGATCTTAATTCTACTACTGTACTTACAAATTTGTGTCAGTGACATAGGACCTTTTTGGGTAGGTCTGTTGGAGAGCCTGTCAATAACTATGTCCTACCTTTTTCAGTTAGCAGGTTTCATTACAAGGCAGATTTTCAGTGCCTTTGACTGCAGCAGGATAGAAATGAGAAAAATAAATAAATACAATGTTACCAAATTAACATATTAAACGTGATTGTACAATAGTTCAAATGTGGGTGCATATTATGCCCTTGGGTATTATTTTCTCCATAAGATGCAAAGGGTTTCTTATTTGCATGTTCTAAAGAGCATGAACTAAATAGGAATATTCAGTAGGCTGAGAAGTACATTAATGATAGCCTGTGAATATCTGTTACAGTTTGAACTAGTAATTACCAAGAGGTTCAGATGACAGTTCTAAGTAAGAGATAAGGTGGGTTTTTCCTTGTCATTTTTCTTCTTTCTACCTGCTTTCTATGATATGTATAAAAATGTTTCACTGGAGTATTCTTAATTTAAAAAATTGGCTTTAATATAAATTCTTCTCGATATTAGTCTAGGGGGATTTTAACTCAGTTACTCATGCCCTGAAAGGTTAGAACCTCTCATTTTTATGACATTACAATCAATTTCTGAAACGATGAGTTCAAATCTGTCTTTTGCAGAGACCAGGGCAAGTCTTTGGAAATATTTCCGTTTTATTTCTATCTGGGCTCCTATTCAAATCAATATTTTTAACAGGACATGCTAAACTCAATATGGTGTTAAAGGGCAAAATATTCAGAAGATTGTCAAGTTGGATTCTTGAAGCCGAGAGCTATTTCCAAGGTGAATTATACTTTTATAGGAGTGTATTTTTTTCTTTTTTTAGAAAAGAAAAGGCAAAATGGCAAGTAAAACTGAATAAAATGGCTTCCACTGATGATAATTTTTAACCAGACTATACTTTGTGCTGAAGAAAGATTTGGTGGCCTGTTGATTGCTGTGAAAGATAATCAATCTCTCTGCAGTGCCTTAAATAGGTGTTTCTGGTTGTTTCTTCCCTCCTCAGTGTAAAACTTTCTTTAAAAATACACACAATGGGTTTGTTCATCTGTATTTTTTTCTTTGAATCAAAAGTGTATCTGTCTTTTAATGAATGATTGTGCAGTTGTGACACAGTCGAGGCAAGGATTTAGCTTCAAATAAATCATTTCTGCATTCTTGCTTAAGTGGCTGTTTTAGAGTATGAGAAGATTTGCTACTGAGACCTAATACTGAGATTTCCTTGACCCATTTTTTTTAGCAATATAGGTTAACTAGAAAAAGAGTGACAAAATATAAGTAAAATATGTAAATGTGATGAATTTAGAAAATGAATATAAGCATTTTTAAAAGGATACTTTGACAGACAAAAATTTCTGTGATTCCATGATTCAATGGAGACACTGTCAGCTGGAGGTGGTTGGTACAGTAACAGAGAAGACGCCACCTCTGCTCTGCTTGAGCCTTTTTAGTTTGTATTTAATCTTCTGGAATTTGATTGTTTTTATATTTATAATTATTTTTATATTTCTTTTAAAATTACATTGTAAGCCGCCAGAATAGAATATCTTTATTAGAGTATCTTTATTGTCATTGAGTATCCCACAACAAAATTAAGTGCAGTCCACAGTGCACACTACACACAAATAAAAACCACAAGTAAAAAAAATATACATTATACACACACATCCTTGTGGCAGGAAGAGGTGGCATATAAATTAAACAAAGCAAGAAAGGAATAACTATTCTGTATTGTTGAGTTCTGCATAAGATTTCCCTTTTTCTACTCCCTTAGGGAAAGGGAATAGGGACGCGGTGGCTCAGTGGGTTAGGACGCTGAGCTTGTCGATCAGAAGGTTGGCAGTTTGGCGGGTCAAATCCTGAGTGCCGCGTAACAGAGTGAGCGCCTGTTACTCGTCCCAGCTTCTGCCAACCTAGCAGTTCGAAAGCATGTAAAAATGCAAGTAGAAAAATAGGGATCACTACGGTGGGAAGGTAACAGCGTTCTGTGCGCCTTTGGCGCCTAGTCATGCCGGCCACATGACTACGGAGACATCCTCGGACAAACGCTGGCTCTTCGGCTTTGAAACAGAGATGAGCACCGGCCCCTAGAGTCAGAAACAACTAGCACGCGTGTGCGGGGGAACCTTTACCTTTACCTTTTAGGGAAATGGAAAAGAATCTTTACAATTTCTTGCTTGGAGAGATAAAAACACTAAGGTGTGTAATATGGTAATATACTCATATATCAAATTTGCAGAAAGTTACTCAACTTATTTGAATTTGAATCTTACTTTTCAGTTACTACTCCCACCTATAATTGATAGACACTGTACAAAAATTAGAGATGACACAGGCCTATACTGCCAAAGGTTTCTGTTCTGTTGAAAAAAATCTTAAAAGCTGATTATCTAGTAAAAAATAAAAGACTGGTAGGACCATAGAGATCCTTCTTAATGAACATTGATTACTGGATGTGTATTCAGTGGGTTATATCTGGGGTCAACTGGGCACCCTAAGAGTAGAGGCTTTTTCTTTTGTTGATTTGTTGGAGTTGAAAGCGAAAATTTAGGGTATTTATCTAGCAGAGGAGATGGGTTTGAAGTTTTGTACTTGTGTGTAAGCATGTCCTGCTTGCTTTGGGAGACTTCAGTCTAGAGCTGTTTTAAATATTAGTGTTGTATATCAAACTGTTGGCCTGCTCTTCTGTTTAAGTGCTGCATATCCATGAATAGAAGTTACAGAAAAGTCACTAATATCTAGTTATTTTATCTTAGAAGAAAACTGACTCTGTAGAAGGTAAAATTCATGAATATTCCTCTGGGAAACTATGAGTATGTAGGATTGCCTAGCTGGTAGAGGAAAAAAAATTCTGGGAGGGGCTTATTTGGAAACTCTTAGTGCCATTTACAATTGTGTAAGATTTTTTTCCCATTTAGCAGGAAATCATTTCAAGACACCTATCTCTCCTAAATACAAAAGTTTCAAAATACTCAGAAATATAGACAGGGACACAAAACCATGTCTCCTGTTACAGTGCTCCACATAAAATTTAATTAAATTGCAAAACCAGAAGATGTCTTTAAAGTATAAGATGGCTGTAATTGAGATTATTGTTTTTCTATTTGAGGAAGTTATAAATCTGCTCCTTTAGCTTAACTAATAAATATACAGTACTATATAATATCCCTTATTTCCTTTCAAAATTACAAAGCAAATATGTGGATGTAGAAACATTTTGGTCAAATTTATCTGAGAAAGAACAATGCTTATTTTTATCATTGTATTTCAGGTTTAAATGAGTTAGGAAAATAAACTATCTAGTTTTGTTTCACTTTAGTAGAGCTGAAAAAACTGAAGAAGATTTCTCTTTGTAATTTTTGTTTCAGGAAAAATCATTGCAAAGTATTATTCACTCTTAGAGATGTCTAACTTCCATGGGATTTATCCCTTATAGGTAGTCCTCAACTTATGAGCACAATTGAGCCCAAAATTTCTGTTGCTAAGTGAGACATAAGTGAATTTTGACCCCATTTTATGACCTTTCTTGCTACAGTTTTTAAGTGAATCACTGCAGTTGCTAAGTTTAGTAACCCAGTTGTTAAGTGCATCTGGCTTCCCCATTGATTTTGCTTGTCAGAAGGTCACAAAAGGTGATCACATGACCCTGGGACACTGCAACAGTCATACATATGAGTCAGGTGCCAAGGGTCTGAATTTTAATCACGTGACACTGGGGATGCTACAGTGCTCATAAGTGTCAAAAATGGTCATAAGTCACTTTTTTCAGTGCTGTAACTTTGAATGGTCATTAAATGAACTGCTGTAAATCAAGGGTTACCTGTAATCTGTATATATAGGTGGCAGCTTTTATTGCATGATTCCCTTTTCTTTATGTATCTTCAGCTGTAAAAATAAAGAACAAAATCATGAGTTTTAGAAATAAAATGCCAACAAAGGAAGATCTCAAAGAGGAACAGTTATATACTGTATCCAAGGGAGCATGCCTATGATTTTTCTAATATCTCTCAAATTCCCAGTCCAACCTTAAGACCCCATTCAATCTGCAAGGTAAAAATACTTGTAAACCAGTGACCATACTGAAACCAATGACTAATGTGATAAAATTGTTTGGTGTGTGTGTGGGAAATAATATTTTTTTTCTAGCTTATTCTCTTCTTCCATTTGAATTATTCATTGATTTACAGCATGGGTGTCAAACTCACCACGTCACGTGACGTGTTGCGATGTATTGCAACTTTTTTTTGTATTGCCAGAGCTGGGGTGGGCGCAGCCTCCGTAAGATGCAACCGGCCCACGGGCCAGCAGTTTGACACCCCTGATTTACAACAGTTATACTCTTCAAATTCAAAAGTTCTAAACTCAGCTTTCAAAACAATAAAAGTGATGGCTCTAAGTTTATATCAGTAAAGGTAAATATTTGTAGCTAAAGGTTTGAAATGAGGGGTTCTTTGGTTCTCTCTGAGCTTGGTTGTTTTCTTTCAGACATTTCATTACCCAAACTAGGTAACATCATCAGTCAGAACTATGATGTTACCTAGTTTGGGTAATGAAACATCTGCAAGAAAACAACCAAGTTCAGAGAGCACTAAAGATCCCCCCCCCTAGTTCATATCATTAGAAGACATTGTAAAAGGAAGAGAGGGATGGAGAGCGAGGAAGAAAAAAAAATGCAAAGCACCAGTTTTGGGTTTATTGTTTCTGTAAACCTGGATGGAAATGAATTTCTGGGAGCTACCTCCGGAATCTATAGTTCTGCCACTCTTCTTCCCATGAGAGTTGATCCAGTGGCCTCTGAGGAATAGCTCGAGCCATTTGTAGTAACAAACAGAGGTGGCCTTTTGTTGCAGTTAGCTGCTGTTTCTCTTCCTTGCAGAGCAGCTGATCTTCATTCTTGGTGAGGGAAAGAATGTATTCTACCTCCCCGACTGTAAACCCCTTTGAAAAACAACATGGGGGTTGCTCAATGCCATGTTCAAATTGCTGTTCTCTAGAGAGATTGAGGTGGGACGCCTGAAAGCCCTTAGCAAAGAGTTGTCCTGAAATACTGGGCTTGCTCCCTCCCACCCAGAAAAGTTAAATGAGATGCACTGTAGGCAGCACTTCTGATGAGTCAGGCTTTTGCAATGATTTTGCAATGACCAGATTTGTACAGATTAGTGAAATGGAAAAACAAAAAAAGCCAAAAGGACTCTAGATGTGGCCTAGTGCCTTTTAGGTCATCATGTTGCTGTTGCATCATTTGCATTGCTAGAGGATTATGTGTACTTTCAAATTCAGGGGGAAAAATATGACTAAAGAGAGAGTCTTCTACTTTTCTTCAGATGTTGCTATATGAGAATAGAAAGTCTACAAAGTGCATTGCTTTTCCTTCAGTCTCCCTATCTATGGGACAAAATAGTTCATTAAAGGTAGTTTAAGAACGGTGCTGTGTCTTAGAAATAACAATACTATGTCTGGAAAAAATATTTTTACTTTCACATTTCTTTCTTTTCTTGGTAGTGAAATCTGAAGGTAGATATGAGAAGTATTGTTACAATGCTATTTTATGTTTTGCAATGTTTCAGATTTATGGTGAACATATCCCAAAGTTTCAGCAAAAAAAAAAAAATCATTCAGCAGAGGCTTTCCTTTTCAGGTTAAGTGGGAAATCTGATTATATTAAGCTTACATTATTTTATGTAGCTGATTTATAAAGATTCTTGCAACTGACATGGCTGGTGAACATATAATTGGAAGCAATACAACCAGAGCAAATAATAACAACACAATAATAATATAATAACTCATTAATATATTATCTGATTATTTTGTTTTTTAGATTTTTCTGTTGCTGTATGCCATTAATATAGAGCTTATTGCAATAGATTTTTTTTTTGCTTACTGGTTCTCATTTACAATTCCAGCTTTGTTTGGATAGCTTTACATAAGTTTGTTTGTTTAAATGTGTCATATTTACAAACTGTAGACAATGTTTAGTGTGTTATAAAATGTTTAATTTTTTTAATAGGATTGATATTTGTAAGACTTAATAAAACATAGACAATATATGCAGGATTCCTGGAAATGACTATAGATGAATTAGTACAATTTGTCCCTTGTTGGGACTCTTTTCTTATTCTCTTCCTCTGACTTAATATATTTTATAGATGAGACCATTGTTATGCTATCAGACTAGTTTATCAACTCAGGCAGTCTCTGTTCTTATCTCCTGATTGCTTTAGTGAATTCTAGCATAAATGGCACAGAGGGCTGATCTAATCATTAGATCCAGAGTTACGTTTCTGGTTTGTTTTTTTTTTTGCCCCTTTGAGAACCAGTTTAGTCATAAACAGTCTCCTAAAAGTAGAGCATATTCAAACAGCCATACCATAAATGGCTAGGCTGAGTTACTGTGGCTACTAGAAGTTGTGGATATTTAATAGTGAATACTTTGGAATAGTCTAGATAAGAAAAAATATTCAGTTCTTTTACGTGCTTAAAAAGCAACAACCATGTTTTAGCTGTGGCCTGGCCGCTGATCATTCTCTGTCAAATACGAAAAAATAAAGCTTTCCCTGCATTTATTAAGGATACAGGAGAAGCTGCAACACACTTGAAGAAATGGAATGACTGAGAAACACAAAATCTCTCTGTGTATCTGTGTTGCAAGTACTGATTTTTCCAATGTTCTTCCCCCGCCTCCCCCAAACATGAAGAGAACACTGAGGTTATATTCCCTTACAATATCACATGTTTATTAACTAGGTT
Organism: Vipera berus; assembly: GCF_964194415.1. Lineage (NCBI taxonomy): Eukaryota > Metazoa > Chordata > Lepidosauria > Squamata > Viperidae > Vipera > Vipera berus. Next base: position 94,187,362 of record NC_138204.1, read on the forward strand.
CCTCCTTTGCTTTAACTGCAATTCGAGATACAGATATTAACCAAAGCTTTCATATGTGCACTATAATCCGATGGAATTTCTCAGGTTTTTAACTGCTTTTGTGTCAGTTTTTGATTCACCCAAAGACAAAGAGGATGCAGTGTTGGACACAGCCTTGCCTGCTGGGTATCTGCTTGTCATGGGAAAGATATAAGAATCCTTTCAGCAAAGGATACAGTCAAGTTATATTTGCAATATTCCGACAGGCTGTTAAAGAAGTTAATCTCTTTATCCTTTTATCTTTGAATTAATCTCTTTATAATTTGCACTAGAATTTTCCCAGGTTATCAGTGTCAGGCCGATCTGTAGTTCGTTGGATCTTCCTTCTTCCCATGTTTGAGGAAAGGACAAAATTTCCAGTCATCTGGCAACTCATCACTTCTTCAGGTTGTCTCAAAGACAGTAGGTAATGGTGCAGGCAGACAAATAGCTGGTTCTTTCTCTACTGGAGGATGCATTTCATCTGGTCCTGGAAACCCATTCAGAGGAAAAAGGCATTGCGACCATCATAACAATCTTAAACTTCAGTTCTACTTTATTCAGTTTGCTGATAAAAGGCAAAAGAGTTTTGTTCGAGAACATGAAACAAAATTGGAATGGTGTGGCATTGCCTTTTCTTTTTTTTAATCTTTTAGAAGATTACACCATTATCATTTTATCTTGAATATACCTAAATATTTTGTTATTTTTAACAGACTTCAATCATCTCAGCTCATTTTGAACTTTTGCTTTCCAAACACCAGCTACCCTTTCTGTAGTCTTTCTTAAGGACTGATTTCTTTCTATTTTTTTTATATCGCCTTGGGTTGTTGTTTTTTTGCATCTTCACTAAATGTTTTGTGTTCTTCATTCCCCTTCCAGTTCTAATTATTTGGAATTGTGCTTTCAACATCACCTTCAGGAACTCCCACCCATCCCGAGCAGCTATTCTCATTAGTTTCTCCTGTCATTGGATCCAACCTATCGTGCTCTATGTACAATGTGTGTTATGTAATGCTATGCCTGTTATTTATTCCTTAGTTGCTTTGTAATGTAAGATCTCTTTCAAAGCATTTCCTCCCCAGGCAAGTAACATACCTTGCTGGAGCTATGAATTGTAATTGAACTGTAACATGTAAATTAAAATCCAGCTGCAGTCTTATGCATGTTAGCCTGTTAACTCCATCAAAATTAATACAAACTTTCTTCAGAGATGATTTTGATGCCTCTTCAGAAACCTAACGGTGGGGGGGGGGGGACAAAAATAGACCTTACTAAAATGCACTTTGTCCTCTTTGGGGTCTCCCTCATGGTCACATTAATATGCTTTCCTCTAGTCCTTGAATTGACAGAAAAGTATGTGGCATAAACTGGGCTACCACAGGAACAAAACCACTGAGCAGTGTTGTCTTTTCTGTTCTTAGAGAAGTTAAGGAAAGCATAGTTGGATTCTCCTGGCTTGGCCTCCATTCCCAACTACCATCACCCACTAGTGGGACACTCAGGCAGGCAGGGTTGGGCAAATGTTGGAAATAGCTAGAACAGAGACTTTAACCATCTTTCACACTGCCCAAGTGAAAGATTGAAGGTGCAGAAGTGTTTTGTGCCTGCAACCCGTTGGCTTATTTCCAACATGAATCCAGCACTCGTTTGAGAGAGAACTAAACCTTTGTCTAGCAATAGTTCATTTGATAGGTCATAGCATAAAAGAGACCATGAATATGGTGAAGTGGGAAAAAAGTATTTCTGATATTCCAGCCCTTCAGGTTTTACCCTTATGATTTAAGTATATGTTATACATGTAGTCCTCCGCTTAAGACCACAATTGAACCAAGAATTTATGTTGCAAAGCAAGACAGTTGTAGAGTGAGTTTTGCCCCATTTTACCATCTTTCTTGCCACAGTTGTTAAGTGAATCACTGCAGTTGTTAAGTTAGTAACATGGTTGTTAAGTGAATCTGGCTTCCCCATTGACTTGGCTTGTCAGAAGGTTGCAAAAAGTGATCACATGACCCCGAGACACTGCGACCGTCATAAATACGTCAGTTGCCAAGTGTCTGAATTTTAATCATGTGACCATGAGGATGCTGCAATGGTCGTAAGTGTGAAAACCAGTCATAAGTCACTTTATTCAGTGCTGATGTAACTGAACGGTTACTAACTGAACTGTTGTAAGTCAAGGACTACCTGTATATGAATTGGAACAATGAACAATTATACACACAATTATACACAGAGTGTGTATATGTGTGTGTGTATGTGTGTGTGTGTATTTATGTGTTTGTGTCTGTATGTATGTAATTGTTCTGAATGCACAAAATGCTCTTATCTATAATAAATAGGGACGTGGTGGCTCAGTAGGTTAGGATGCTGAGCTTGTCGATCAGAAGGTCGGCAGTTTGGTGTGTCGAATCCCGAGTGCCGCCTAACAGAGTTAGCGCCTGTTACTTGTCCCAGCTTCTGCCAACCTAGCAGTTCGAAAGCACGTAAAAATGCAAGTAGAAAAATAGGGACCACTACGGTGGGAAGGTAACAGCGCTCCGTGCGCCTTTGGCGTCTAGTCATGCCAGTCACATGACCACGGAGACATCCTCGGACAAGCGCAGGCTCTTCGGCTTTGAAACGGAGATGAGCACCGGCCCCTAGAGTCAGAAACGACTAGCACGCATGTGCGGGGGAACCTTTACCTTTACCTTATAATAAATACTATATAATTAAATCAGTATAATAGGAAACAGAGGCATTTATTTATCTTAATGCATGGAGTGCTGTTTTTCCCCCTCACTTTTTCATTATGTATCATGATATTTTCCATCAGTTCTCTTAAATGAGCTAGGAGGTACTTGTAATCCACAATGAAAAGAAACAAAAATTCCAGCCACAAAATACAGTACTCTTGATGATAAAAGAAGAGCTTTCATTTGTTCGCCTGAAACAAAGGTACACGTTTCTTCTCAGAGCCTTAGGAACTCACTGTGTTCTAAGGTGTTCTTTTCTATTTGCAAATTGACTCACGAAATAGTTAGAAAAATGCAAATAAAAGTCTTCAACTTTTCTGACGTTCTTGGCGGACATCGTTCGGAGGCCACACATCTGATTATTATTAGTACCAAATTGGACTTCAACTTTTTCAGGTTCACTCAAGATATAGCCAGTGCCTTGCTGAAATGTTCTTTCCAGAGAGGCAATCCATCAAGCTTTGAATATAAAACAATGGCAGCTGCTTTTTGAAACCCAAGCAGTAGGGGTTCATTGAAATATAATGCAGGAGTTTTGATTGTGTGTCTTTTCTCTGCAGCAGGAACTTAAATGTACTTTATCAGGGCAACTTGCTGCCCCATATTCCACAAGGGAATGAATCATTGATACCATGCAAATCTGAGCAGTCTGTTCATCCTTAATTAGCAAGGGCATTAATTTCATGCAGTTGCTATGTGAAACCGGCATGTTTGGACTCTTAAACATGTTGTGGTATGAAAAGTTACTGATGGCATCTCTCTTTCTAATTACTGGAAAACTACTATTACTTTACAGCTCCAGAGTGAATGCAGATGATTCACATAGTAGATACTTAATAGCCAATGTCACCTGCCCAGCATTGGCCAGATGACTATCTTTAGCCTCTGACCATGTATTTATGTTGCACTGCCATTGTAATTCACACACAAAGGATGCATTTACTCCCTTCTAACGTTACATAGAAAGAAGAAGCTTCACACTGCACGTTATACACACAAAGAATCCCCTTTCCTACTAAGGCCGTAATAGGGAAAATTTTAGCCTTAGAGCCATGTTTATTCTCTAGGAGCTGCAGAGATGTAACTAAGGGTATTATGATGACCCTGGAGTTAAGTTTGAAATATTCAATCCCTCACCCCTCTTTTTTTTTTAAAAAAACAAACAAACTTTGGACTCTTTAAAAGGTTTTAAGGATTGAAATTGGAGTTTTAACCACCCTCCAGGAAAATTGGTCTATTTGGGGGGATATTTCAGAGATTTTTAAGTTAGCTTTGCCCATGTTGGAGTTTGCTGGAACATTGTGTGATGCCTGAGGGCCACAGGTTTGAAACCCTTGTACTAAGAGATAGTTGGTTTAGTGACTATAAGAATTAGCCCAGCATACTGTATAACCTTTCTGTGTTACACTGGAGTTTGAGCCAATAATAAGGCTTCTTCCCACATACTGTCTCTGTTTCTTCAAGGATGACGATTGGATTCCAGCACAATGTTAGGTGACAGACACCAGAAGATGCTGGATTTTTTTTCCACCACACAAAGGGAAACCAGTAAGTGTGCAATCCCAAATAGTGAGGCAATAATGGCCTTCGGTCTCAAAATAGTCAGCTTGTGGCAATAGTTTATGATGAGAGATGATTGCTATCAGACCTTTGAGACATTATATTGATGATGACCTGCTGATGCTAAACTCTGGACTCCTCTTAAGTTGCCATCTGTCTCATCCGACCTCTGCTCCTCTCTTCTTTCCGAATTGAAGTTCTGTTCCTGCCCTTTACCACACCGTCCACCAATTAAAATGGTCTTTTCCTGGGTGAGAACCAGTGGCACTCTTGAATGGTGAGTCCCATGCAATAGCACCACAACCCATCCCAAGAACATATTCAAGATTGGTCTGGTGAGGTGAGTAGCAGACGGTAGAAATTCTGAATGGAAGCTGTATTTTTTTTTATCAGCCACTTTCCATTTTTGAGGACTTCAGATGTAATGCTACTTGTCAACTTAGGCATTGCGTTTTAGGATGATCTGAGATGGCAAGTGTGAGGAACTGAACTTCTTTAGAAGTATTACTGCCCATCAATGTTTTGTGCAATAAAGCAGCAGGGCTGGGAACAGAAATATCCTTTTCAGCCCCAGGGCAATAAACTGTTAATCCCAACCCCCTGTTGTTCCACAAAACAAGGAGTACAAGGCTTTCTAGGCAATGGTCCAGTTCTGACAGTGGGATAGCTTGCTCTTCTGCTGATCACTGTGAGGTTGCAGTTGCAACTTGTTACTACTGTCAGTGCTGTTTCCCTTGCAGAGAGAATTTTTTTTTGCATTTAAAAGTTTCATTAATTTATAGGAGATATGTCAAACTTGTGACGTCATGTGGCATATCGAAGCTTTTTCCCCATTGCCAGCAATGCGGTGGGTGCAGTTTCATCATGATGCGTCCGGCCTGTGGGCTGGCAGTTTGACACCCTTGGTTTATAGCATATGATACAATGAAAATACAAAAGTAAATAGTGGAAAAGATGAGGGAGGGAAAAGGGAATAGAGAAGTGAGGTAAGGAAGAAAAAGAAAAAAGAAAAAAGAAAGAAAAGGCATTGACTTCCGACTTTCTTTGGTGCAGCAAAGTAGAGTATCAACTTCAAACCTCAACTTTTTACTTTTACAAAATAATATAAACTAGCCATTTCGATAACATCAAGTCTAATTGGTCATACCCAAAATCAAAATGTCATTCTTTTCCACCTCAGGCACAAAGTCTAGAAGCGGTTTCCACATGGCAGTAAAAGTGTTCGTATTCTTTTCTTTAATCAGTACAGTCAGTTTAGCCATCTCTGCTTGCTCCATCAGCTTTTGTAACCATTCCTCCCTTGTGGGAGTCAATACAGTCCTCCTTTTCTGAGTGTAGAGTAATCTTGCTGCTGTTAATATACATAACATCAAAGTTCAATATATATTTTTTCAGGTCTTGCCGAGAGAAATATTCTTTCAAGGCAGGGAATGCCTTTCACAAATGGCAATCTATGTTAGGGATCAGATACTAGGCATCTGTTAGTGGTTGTGCTCGCCTTGCCTCATCTTGCCCCACTTCCTTTGCTTTTGTCCTGGTTAATTTGCTCCCTTGGACAGGTATGCCAGGGCTCCAAATTGCCAAGGCTTAGAAAATTATAAGAGTTTGTCTTGGTGAGTGGAAAGCTTTTGAGGGGCTGCACCTCAGCTGGGAATATCAGCCTCCCCCCCCCACAGCTGCTCTTAAATAAATAAATAAATAAACCTTTATTGTCAAAGTACAACATGTGTACATTGAGATTAGCTGAGCCTCCCCCCCCCCCCCGTGCTCTCACCCCCCCAACACACAGAGACAACAAACCCTCCATCCTACCACACCATGTGAACCAACTACACCACACACCGGCCTCCCAAGTCAATTCTGCATAGGTTCACAGAGATTATGTCCCATTTAAAAGCCTAACAGCCCACGGATAAAAGCTATTTTTCAGCCTGTTGGTACGGCTGGGATTTTGGCATAACAGTATGCAAATATTCACAGACACATGGGTGGAAATAGATGGCATATAAGAGCCAAAGGATGTTGGGATTTGCTTTTTATTTTGGTAGATGAGGAAAGAAATGGTTATTTAGGCCCAGATTTGGTGATCAGTGCTCTAGATTCAGTTACTCACCAGAATGAGCAAACATCAGCTGCATATTTTAGACTCACCTTTAGATATGGTTGGGCCCATAATATCTTGTTATACAACTAGATCCATAAATAATCAGAATAGCCCAGATCAGGTATACTTTGACAAGAATTGGAACAGTAAAAATGCACCATTTGGATGATTTTTGAATGAGGCAAATTGGTCCAGCAAACTAATATTTTGCAAATATGAGACCAAAATTTCCTGAGTTCGTATGTTTCAGTTTCTTGTAACTGGAGAAGATGTGCACTGAACTTAGTATTCTCTATGTGCAAAACATTTTTTCTTTAACTACTAGGCTACATAGATTACTGTGGGTTACAGAGCTTCACAGCGCATGCAGATTTTTAAACAGAAGTCAGGGGAACATTTTTAAAAATGGGAAAATTAAATCTCAGAAGGACATTCTACTGAGATCAATCACTGTGTTTAACTTAATGTATTTTAGCATGCATAATTAGATTTTTAAATATTACTGCAGCCTCTAGAGCCTCATATTAATAAGGAATGTATATGCAAACATAGCGCATAGAATTTCTGCTTTATATCTAAATTTGAGCATATAATCAACTCCTTGAAAAAGTGGCGTGCTTTGATTTACAGTCTATGTACGTACATTTGAAAATACTCTTGTTGAATGTGAATGATATGATCCATTATACCATTATCCAAGACTTGTCTTAGGTGCATAGAGTGAAGAAGAATTGTCTTGTGCCGCATGTAAAATACATAATATAGTTCATGTATATGAATAACAAACTTTATTTTTTTATAAATCTTATGGGGCTGCGTTACTAGCTGTCCAGGGCTGCATGTGGCTCACGCGCCATGGGTTGGACATGCCTGGTATCATCCATGTTGCATGTCATTGTCTATGCAGAGAGCCAGATTTTTCTTCTTCTGTATGACTGGCTAACACTGTGATCTGGTTTGTGGATAGCAGCAACAGAAAGTAAGGAAATCATGTAGTTTCAGATTAGAAAATCCCAACTGAGTGTTCCCAACTAAAAAGGAAAAAGAAAAAAAGAAAAAAGAAAAACTATTATCACCACAATAAACTCTTGGGTGATTGGAAAGCTAGAATATCAGAAACAGAGGTTTTATTTAGTCTCCCTAATGTATTACATTTCTGTGAGTTATGATTTCTTGAAGTAATTCCCTTGTGTCCTGCCTGCAGTTTGAAGGACAGTATCTGTTTTAAAAATATCAGATGCTCAAATCTTCTTAAAGTGACTTTTATAGACTTACTTTCACATTAGGAGCTGCTTGGTGTTGTTCCTACGTGAATAGTACTGTAGTTATAACTCCATTAGAGGCTTTAAAATTCTTCCTATAATTTTCCTGCTTATGCTGTACAGTACTAAATCATTTTAAACTGAAATATTTTAGTACTGCATGTGCTGGCTGCCTGTTTTAGTTTAGTCTCTGTTTTAAGCGATTATTTTGTTCCTTTGTATTTTTGGAGTTGAATTTTTAAATATTTATTGCATGTTTAAAAATAACTTTACTGCATCTCATCATGAGAATAATTTTCCATTGAGCCACTAATGCATTTTTACAAATACATTTTAGAACTATTGCAGGGACATTCCGTTGCATAACATTTTATAATCTGTTATTATAAAATTGATATTTTTCCTCTTGCCCAAATTGTTTCAAGCCAAATATTCAAGATGTACAAATAAGATACTGTAGAGCTATCTCTCCAGTCATGTTACAAATATGCCTCTGACTGTTTTTTTTTCTGTAATGTCTTCATGACATTACCTTTGTCTCCTCTTCAGCCCAAAAACGTAAAACAGGTCAAAGTTGTCTTCAGCTATTCCACTTTTTTTCCCTCTTCTCCTGAGACATTTTTTTTTTTTGCTATGAAAATGTTCTGATATAGTTTGTTAATGATATGCATACCGGTACACTCAGGATTGCTCTAGCAGAATTGCTTTTTTCCCCTCTGGTTGCTGGGCACTGCCTCTATGGACATTTTGGGTTGGGCTGGGAGAAACTAAAAATCTGGCTTCCACAGCATTCGTCCATCTCAAGTATTACTTGTGTTTTCCAAGATGGGCTTCTTAAGCGGTGTGGTGGAACCAGCTTTCGCCGGGTCATGAAAGCTGATTATTAATTATTCTGAAATTTTGCAAGCTGTTTGAGAGAAAAGCTGAGCCATGATAACTAGCCCACTGCTCGGTTCTGTGGCTAGCAACACAGCATGACACTAGCCGTGAAGCCAGCTGATGGATTGTTAAATAATGCCACCTGCTTCTTATATACACAGGTTTAAAAGAATTCTCATTTTTTAAAATCATGGCTTTGGCACGCTTCTGAACTAGTGCTAGACTTAGGTTAAAAAGTCTTGTAATGCACACAGAGTTGACTTAAACCTGGAAAGAATATTAAATCATGCCATTTGTATCTTGTTCGTTCTATCAATACATGAATTAGAGGGTTACTGCAGCTTCTGGTTGATGCTCATATTTTTTCCTGTTTTGTAGCCATTTTGGCTACGGTGCTGCTAACCATGGCCACTTACTAGCTAGCACTATTGTTGTAACTGTTGTCAAGGACAGAGTTTGCTTCTTATGGATTGTTTTCTCCCCATTTCATTTTCCACTGTTTCTATGCATCTGTGATCCGTCAGCCAGGCAGTTTTTGGATACAGTTTTAACACCCAGGACATGTAGACTGAAATAGTCTTGACTGACAGGTAACAGAGATAGAGCACCTTGGTCACTACATTCCATTTGTGAAAAAACTTGACGTGTAGATTAACCAACATTTTACACTAGCTCCACCTCACCTCACATATGTTTAGTAGAGTGATTGGTCTCTCTCTCTCTCTCTCTCTCTCTCTGTTGATATTTGGGGTAACAGAAATTGCAACCAGGGTTATCTCCACCACCACCATTGCTTTCCTTAACTTGTCCTTCATTAAAATAGTAAAAATAGAATCATGTCTTGGCCTTGTTACTGAGACGGGTTAAGGATTGAGAGCAGTGTAGTTTATGGTGGCATACGTTTCTGTACTGTAATATAGTTTATGCAGTATAGTTTATGCTGATATACATTTCTACTGGCTCACAGATGGAGGATAGACTGTTAACACAACCCTCTGGATGAGCCTGTGGTCAAATCATCACATAACCATGTTTAATTTCTCCCATTTAAAGTTGTTAACTAGGCCTGAAGATGTTTCCTTCTTAAACAAGGGAAGAAGTGGTTCAAGAGCACCAAGCAGGCAAGAAAATTAGGGTTTATAATGTGCTACCTTTGTCATCAGAACACATTTCGAATTAATGCAGAGTTGAAATTCCAAGAAAGCGACCCAACTACCTTAACCCTTCCTTCTACAACTACACTATTGGGTTATACACAGTTTTAATCCCAGAGGAGTTGTCTCTTGACATTAAACTGTCCAAATAGTATTTATATCTAGGTCTGCCTTGCAAGATCACTTAACCCTGCACAGCAGTTTAAAAGTAGTTAATGACAGCTCCAGCTTGACTTGTCCCTTATGAATGATCACATAAGTTCGACCTGTGCTGTCATGGTTTATGGAGGAAGGCAGCTTGTCCGTAGCCCGCTGCTTCAGCCCAAGCAGGTAATTTGAAATGAAATGAGACAGTTTCTACAAGCAGATTGATTTGGGAATCTTGCCTGTTCTTCCCTTTGACCCTTGATAAGTTGACACTACAAAGATTGTGGCTTTAAAAAATGATTGGGTGCAAATACATTTAGGTAGATGATTTACCACATGTTAAAGCAAGGACAGTGCATCCAGAGCGAAGCTAGACAGGAAGGTAATTGTGAACTTTAACAACTCATGTTTTATGTTTTCTGTATTTCATTAACTATTTGACCAGATGAATCCATTGATAAGAAGTAGATAGAGTGCAATGTCAGTAGCCACCATTTGAGAGATTTCAGTTTGGGTGATTGGTTAACAAAGAACTGTGTGACCATTAAATGCCTCTTCCCACTGTGGCAATCCTGTTGAAGCCTATGGCATTTGGTCAGTTCCAATGGCAGAAAACTGAAAAGAAAGGGTTAAGTCTCAAGATAATGTAGTGTGAGTTGCTCTTTGAAAAACTATGAATTCCCAGCTCTGACTCACTTTTAAGTTCGCCTTCTCGAAATGCTTTTACAAACATCCGATAAAGGAACACTGAATATGTATTCCCAGAGAACAATGCCAGAAACAGCAATAATGACAACAAGAAACCTCTGCTACAGATGAAAAATATTTATTGCAGCTGATTAAAAATAGCCGGGGGGGGGCATGAGCACACACATACACACACACACTGTGTATGTAGAGGGCTGCAATTCCTATCTTGGCATCTTCAGTAGGACTGGAAAATGTTTTGCCTGAAGATGTGGAGAATTGCTTCCAGCCTGTATTAAGAATACCAGATTGGAGAAGTCAATAGAGACTGAAACGGACAATTCTTAAGTCCTTATTAACTTCACAAACAGCTCCCTGTCTGAGGGTCTATGACAGCTTGTCATGGCCAACTCACCATGGACAACTCACCATGGGACAACTCACCACGGCCAACTCACATGGGACAACTCTCCATGGTCAACTCTCCATGGGACAACTCACCACAGCCAACTCATTACGGCTAACTTGCTACAGCCAATTTACCATGGCCAACTTGCCACAGCCAACTCACCATAACTAACTCACCATGGGACAACTCACCATGGCCAACTCACCCCGGCCAACTCACCACAGGATAACTCACCATGGGACAAGAGTTACACTAATATCAGAGAAATGATGGAACAGAATCATTAAAGAAAGGATGCCAAAGGAGGGACAAAATGAAATATGAACGACAAAATTAAATTAAATTGAATTTTTAATTGTCCCACGGCAAGTAGTCCCCTGGCAAGCTGGGCACAGAGAGTTGTCCCCTGGTGAGTTGGCCGAGGCAAGTTGGCCATGGCGAGTTGGCTGTGGCGAAGTGGCTATGATGAGTTGGCCATGGCTAGTTCCCAGTGGCAAGTTGTCCCACTCCACTGTCAGATATTTTCAGTTCAATTTCTCTGTCTAGAAGTGAAGTTAATGTTATATAGCAAAGGACAAACTTGACTTTCTTAACAGCTATTTATACAACCTAAAAATGCTTTATTCAGATGAATGGCTTGCTAGAAGCATTGTAAAATTACTGAGCTAGATTCATAATAAATGATTCACACTTAGTCTCATTGAAATCAGTATCTATAGGACTAAGTTAAAGCCCGTTCATTTCAGTGCAGTTGAAATACTGTTTGCTTCCTTTTTGCAATCTCTGGATCGGAAAAATGGAAAAATGCAGAATGGAAGCAGCTGGCTGAATTTTGCCAATGAAAATATTATAAACATAATATTAAAAGTGATATTTTTTAAAGTGGAAAATAAATGCAAAACTGCTTTGAAATGAGGTTTGTTATGCCCTGGAGGTTTACTACCATATTCGGAAGGAATGTTGCATTTTTGCTGGTGTCAGCATGAAACATCTATGCCTTAATGAAGAATTACTGTCATTATCTCTTGAGTACATTATTCTAAAAATCTTGGATATAGTAATGGAAGAATAAGAGGAGATGTAAGAGACACCTCACAATGGAACAAAAAGTGATTGTTGCTACATCCTTGAACACAGATCTCCAAATGGTCCTCAATGGAACCACATCTACATGGAGGGAAGTGTGTAGTGGGATGCCCCAGGCTCTGTTCTGGGCCCAGTGCTCTTTAACATCTTCATCAACAATTTGGACGAGGGGATAGATGGGGAACTCATCAAATTTGCAGGTGACACCAAGGTGGCAGGAGTAGCCAACATTCCAGAAGACAGGTTTAAGATACAGGAGGATATGGACAGACTTGAACACTGGGTGCTATCTAACAAAATGAAAGTCAATGGTGAAAAAAGTAAGGTTCTACATTTAGGCAAGAAAAACCAAATGCACAGGTATAGTATAGTAGTAACTGTGAGAAGGATCTTGGAGTCCTAGTGGACAATCACTTAAATACGAGCCAGCAGTGTGCTGCAGCTGCCAAAAAAGCCAACACAGTGCTAGGCTGCATTAACAGGGATAGGATCAAGATCACATGAAGTATTAATACCACTTTACAATGCCTTGGTAAGGCCACACTTGGAATACTGCATCCAATTTTGATTACCAAGATGTAAAAAAGATGTTGAGACTCTAGAAAGAGTACAGAGAAAAGCAACAAAGATGATTAGGGGATTGGAGGCTAAAACATGAGTAACGGTTGCTGCAATTGGGTATGTCTAGTTTAATGAGAAGGACGAGGGGGGACATGATAGCAGTGTTCCAATATCTCAGTGGCTGCCACAAAGAAGAGGGAGTCAGCCTATTCTCCAAAGCGCCTGAAGGCAGGACAAGAAGCAATGGATGGAAACTAACCAAAGAGAAAAGCAACCTAGAACTAAGGAGAAACTTCCTGACAGTTAGAACAATTAACCAGTGGAACAACCTGCCTCCAGAAGCGGTGAATAGTCCAACACGAAGTTTTTAAGAAGAGACTGGCCATCCATTTGTCTGAAATGGTATAGGGTTTCCTGCCTGAGCAGGGGGTTGTACTAGATGACCTCCAAGGTCCCTTCCAACATTATTATTGTTGTTGTTAATCATCATCATCATCTTGTGGGCAGTGAGCATATCTGCGAATATCTTCAATTTTTATGAAATTACTGTAGCAGAGAATGCATGGCTGACTATCAAGGCACATTTGGGATCCAGGACAGAACAAATTTATGAAACTTGTTGTCCACTTTGCATTAGAGCTCAATCCCATAACAGGGATACAAAGCAGATTTAAAACTTGTTTTAAAATCCTCACCTCCCCATAAAGAATGACAATGTCTTAAAATCTGAAGAACAAGCCTTGCAAGTGATATATGTGGATATAGATTCAATTAAATAAGCAAATCTTACACCTTTTAGTTCAAGCTGCAGCTGAACAGGAATGCAATTGTACAAAAAAATTGCATTTCCAGAGATAGTATATTCTGTTCTTCCTCCAGGCTACACCAATCTAGCCATTTTGGTGGCTCAGTGGGTTAGGACGCTGAGCTTGTCGATCAGAAGGTCGGCAGTTTGGCGGGTCGAATCCCGAGTGCCGCGTAACAGAGTGAGCGCCTGTTACTCGTCCCAGCTTCTGCCCACCTAGCAGTTCGAAAGCACGTAAAAATGCAAGTAGAAAAATAGGGACCACTACGGTGGGAAGGTAACAGCGTTCCGTGCGCCTTTGGCGTCTAGTCATGCCGGCCACATGACCACGGAGACGTCCTCGGACAAGCGCTGGCTCTTCGGTTTTGAAACGGAGATGAGCACCGGCCCCTAGAGTCGGAAACGACTAGCACGCATGTGCGGGGGAACCTTTACCTTTACCTTTAACCATTCTGGGGAGGATCCAGCTATTTTGGAAAAAGATTAGAATACCATGGTAAAGAATATAACATTCTAGTATTTATTTCACCTCTGGAAAAGAACATCTCTATTATTCCAAACATCACTAATATTACTTTAAGTTGCTAATAAGAAAATTTGAAAAAATGCAGCACCATCAAGGAAGCATCCTCATGTGATTTAAATAATGGAACTTGTACAGTATATAAGAAGAAGCTAACCAGTCAGGTTTCCAGATATGTAGCATATAGGGTTTTATATGGCAATATAAGTACCCTTGTGATATGTTTTTTTTAAATTATCATCATTATTTTGTTTGAAATCTGGCACCACTTCAGCTGTTCAAATTAAGTGTAATATGTTTGTTTACAATAGAATTATTTATTATGAAAATATTTTTAAAGTGTAAGGGAAGAGCAAAGCAGAAATAATCTAGCAGTTCAAGTGGCCAATCACCATTCTAACCTATCAAACAAAATGTGCCTGTTAAAGCAAAGAGTAGATAAAACAAAATAATTAAATGAAACAAAGCAATGAAAAACACCCAGGGGCAGAATATACCAATGTCAAAGCTTTGAAAAATAAAAAGCACTTAGTGTTTTCTTAAAGCCTGCTGAATTTCTCTAAGGCAATGTGTCTCAACCTTGGCAATTGAAAAGACTCTGTCTTTTACCATCCAGTCAATTTCCTTGGGAAAAAAAAGGGGGAGGGAGGCATAGTGGAAGACATCCCTTCAAACAGTCTTATCCCCAAACCTTGTTATGGTTAAGAGAAACCAGCATTTTGAACCATGCCTGGAAAGAAACTAGAAGCCATTAGAGATGGAACAAGACAGGGAAAGTATAATCAGAAAAAGAGCTCCTAGAATCATATCTGATTGTGATGTTTTTATTCTGAAATGTGGTGTTAAACAATCAAGTATTGGCTTACCTTGAAAGGAGTGCAAAAAACAAAACAAAATAATGTATGAGTTACCATAGCTATTACCAGCATCAGACAGCTACACTGATTTTTTCTGAATGATTTCAAACTTGTCATTATTATTCATTTAATTCTAAATATTTGTTGCCGGATATTTTTTTTCTTTTCTAAAAATGCGGGGATCTGACTTCCATGCAGGCATCATTTAAAATTATTTACTACTCCTTCTGCTCATATTTTCATTGAACTATGTTAAAAATATTTTGCTGGAATGTTTCTTTATGCTGTCCATTGCCTTTAATAGACGTGCCATTTAATAAGCTCTCTACCTGTAAGGATAGACTATTTGACCTCTGTGACCTGCCACTGGTAGACATAGTATAAGATTGCTTTGTGAAATAAAGCTGTCGGTAACATCAACAAAATAAAAAATGATCGTATTCCAATACTCTCTGCTGAGTACTATGACAGCACTGAAATATGGAATAAAATTGAAAGAAGATTAGTTTTGGGCCCTAAGTCATGTTTTGACAAGATATAAGAGAAGCGAACATATCTTTGAACTTTTAGTTTTAAAGTTTTTTAATGAAAATATTTATCATTTTGTAAGGTTCCTTTCTTTATCACAGATGGACTGTATAACCTTAAAACAATCCATTCTCTTATTGTGAGGGATATAAATACTGGTCTATCTTCTTTTATATTAAACAACACAAAGAGTCCATACACAGGGAGAATGAAATTGTGTGGCATTCATACTAATGCTTCTACCATGATGATGGCGATAGCAACAACCTTATTGAGAATGTTGAAAAATCAATTCCTAATAAGCTACATATTTTTAAATTGCACAGAACAGGTAAAGCATTCTAAGCAAGTAAGATTTTTTTTGCATATTTTCTGCTTACTCTGAGAAAGATCTTAGATCTGAAACAATGGGATAAAAGGGCTTGACTGGATTATGTTCTTAGGGGGAAATGGAAGTGAATTTGCAGTGTTAGAAACATTTGCAAATGCATGTATTTACAATAGACATTATTTAGATCCTCACTGCTTGTCTGAAAGCATGATGTTTTAAGTGCTGTTGCCCCACAGCACTTGAAGGATTTCCTCAGGTTGATCTGAACAGTCAGATCAAGGACATTAACAAAATTGACTCTTTTTCAAATGGTTTCATCCATGGGATTTGGATGTCATTTATTGTAATTAAAATTGGTGAGCCCAGTTTCCCTTGAATGTAAAGTAATATTTATACCAGCCTCCCTGATTCTGGGACTATTGAGATGTATTGGACTACCATTTCCAGAATTCCTGGATTTTATTTATTCAGTGTCTATGCTGCTACATCCAAATGATTTTCTTACAATATTACAAAAAAAAAGAAAAGAAAAAAAGATGTTTGGATTTCCCCAAAGAGATTAGTAGCATTGAGGTTCTTTCTAATCAAGAAGCATAATTGTCTGGAGGGTAGGGGAGATTTACCAAAAATGCATTATACACTGTAATGCAAATTCCACTCCTTATGGACATACGCAAGTATAAATAATAAAAAGGTGGAACATGTTGTGATACCCTGATACATGCAGTTTGAGTTAGGAACAGGCAGCTATGCTGGAAAGAAAAATTATCCTGAAATGTCTGGGCATAAATAAGCAGTAATGGGTGGTGTCAATCAAGAGGAACAGGGAGGACAGTAGGATTTTCCATCTGTAGGCTCTGAGAAAGACATTTGCTCCCTGTTGTATCCAGATTTTTGAATGAAAGTGAAGTGCATATGGAGAGCAAGAACCTTTCATTCTTAGTTTTGGTGCATAGGTATAGCAGCCTATGGTGAAAAGAATGGTTTCTTACCTTATTTCTATATCATGTATGTTGCTACTTGTTTACTCTACACATTAAGTTAAAGGCTTAAGTGATTACAGATTATATGTAGATACTCCTCACAATGTATTTCCCAGATCTTTTGTGAAACAATTCTATTCATCATAAATATAATACACTGCTTGCAGAGTGATAAACTGTGCTTCTGCTAAAATAGAGTTTTAAAATAGAAGGAGAAATGAAAGAATTAACAGGGGCAGGATGGCCTCAATGATGTTACTTAATCCATTTTATTAGAGAGTATATAAGTGACGATGAAGCACTTTAATCCTAAATATTAATACTCTGCTTCATAATCTATGCTGCTTTAACAAATTATGCTGTCGTTTGGTTTAATTTAGATGGCAAGCAAGGAGGCCAGTACAAGGCTTTTACTCTATGTTTCATTTGCAAGTTCCTGAACAAACTAATTACCCCCAAGCAATGATCAGGATATCTTCTTATTTTTTTCATACCATAAAATAAAATGTTACATAATATAATATTAGAATATTCTTACATATTTGCTACATGTATGTGTATGATGATAATGACACATATTCAGAGATGATGATGATGATGATGTTGGCGACAACAATGGTAACAGCAGACTCCTCTTTGGGCCATCCTTCTTTGGCCTAAATCAGCTTAGGGGTAATAACAATGTGTTTATCCATTTTGATTCAGAACATCAAAATTGTGCCACAGGGGAGTATCTCCTGATCTGTTTGTCAGAACATAGTTTAAGGTACAGCAGGCAAAATTTAAAGAGAAATTGAGAGGGAAGGATACATCTTGACATGGAACACATGCTTTATTCTAATATAGACCAACCCTGTAAATAACTCAGTAGATAGATTTTTTTTAAAAAAAGAAGATGACAACTGCTGTGATGCACGACAATGATTCATTTTCATTTCCCAAATCCACCCCATTTTATTTTCATGAAAAACTAAACCATAATACGCTTTTTAACAAACAAACATGTTGAATTATTACACCACTTGAATAAACCAATGAATGACATCTCATATCTCACCCGTTTCTAATTTAATTATTTTCAGTGGAGATAATATTCATATTTTAGACTTCTGTAACCGTGTGACATGAGATCAAACAATAGAGAGGCATCTTTGAATTAATCTGGTTGAAAGTATGCTTCCTTATTTTTTAGCCAGATGTAAAATCATTTTAGTAGATAACCTTAACCAGTATATCTCTCTGTTTCCAGCTGCAACATTCTCTTCACCTCATCACTAAGAGCAAGGTTGCCTCTTCTTAACCCCCGATGTTGAAATTTCCTGATTTGTTTGACATGATTAGTTAATTAATTTTACATGCTGCATATAGTAATAAAATGTGTACTTGGAGCTCTCTTTCTCGGTCGCCCTCTTAATACAAACGACCAAGAGATGGCAGCACTATCTCCACTCTCTTTGCCCGCTGTGACTTTTCAAGAAGGCTGCTAAAACAAACTATCCATCTGTGGCCAGCCGTAAGACAAAGGCTCAGTAGTGTTGTGGGCTGTGAATTTCAATTGTTCACAACGTTTTCTTGTAAACTGCTGATTAGACAAGCAATAACAATGCCCCTATTTTCTTTAATTGCTGACTGTGTGAATGTACGATGAAAGATGTATTTGGAATTAGTGACAGGCATGCCGATGCTTTTGCAATACACAAGAGGCTCAGTTGAGCCAGTTTGATTTGCCATCATGACTCTTGAGTTAAAAAAAAAAAATCAACAGAATCCCTGAGACCATCTAATCTTTTTCAGTGGGGCGATAACATTTGGAATGGTAAGATTCTATTAACAGATACAATCCTTGGTTTACCACCACAATTGGGACCAGAATTTCCACGGTTAAGTGAGTCATGGCCAATTTTATGACCTTTTTGCCATGGGTTGTTAAGCAAATCACTGTAGTTGTTAAGTGAATCATTTGGTCATTAAGCCAATCCACCTTCTCCCATTCACTTTGCTTGTTGCTTGTTGAAAGCCCCCTGTCAATCATGTGACCCCGAGATCCTGCAACCATTGTAAATATATCCCATTTTCCAAGCACCCGAAGTTTGATCACCTGACCATGGGGATGCTGCAGTGGTCAAAATGTTTCAATAATGTTGTAACTTCCAATGGTTGCTAAATGAATGGTTTTAAGCAGGGCTTTTTTTGTCATAGAATGCTCAGTTCCGGCACCTTTTTTTGGATGGAACCTTGTAGGGTAGGCAAGGCGGGTTGTATGACACGTGTGAGTTCCGGTACTTTTTTCTTTTGCAAAAAAAAGCACTGGTTTTAAGTGTAGGCACATTTATAACCATGGGTGCAGGAGTAAGGTCTTGCTTATTCATCAAATGGTAATTATAATGATAATATTATGAGATACAAAGCACCTATTGGTTGGACCATTCTCATCTCTATCCTGTGCTGGATGCTGTCTAATATCACTCTTTACCTTTATCCATTTCCGATCAAACTTCCACACGAGGTTTCTCTTTTCTCAAAAAAGTTTATGCATTTATTTGGGGTCCAGAAACATAAAAGTAGCTGATAATACGCTTTCCAATGCTTTTTAAAAATTGATATGATGCTTTAAAAATATACTTGGGCCAGGGAGCATGATCAAGGAAGGTTTTTGTTGCTACAGAGCTCCTGCCAGATACCTAGTGGGGACCAAGTTTTACAAGCACATTTATCAAATATGTCTGCTTTCCTTGATAACCTGTAATGAAATGCAAATGAACACAGGGTTTCTCCACTCCAGTAAAGGAAAGAATGACATTTCCTGCATATTTTACAAAATAAACAGAAAGGCACAGGGAAGCAAATTGTATAAAGTATTGCTACCTCACTTTCCTTAAAAAGGTTTATTTTTTTTCAAGCATCAACCTCACATGACCTGGGAGCAAAGGCCTCATGATGGATGGATGGATATTAGTTTCTTAAATGGCAGTGCAACATGGTAGAGGCATCAAGTAGAATTAGCCTATACCTGGAATTCTAAAGAGCATCTCTAAAGATATCATTCTTTCATAGCTCTGTTTTCTTTCTCCTACTTTTCTTCTTTTAAATACATTTAATGTTATCCAGTGCTTTTTTTGTAAAAGAAAAAGGTGCCGGAACTCACACATGTCATACAACCCGCCTTGCCTACCCTATAAGGTTCCATCCCAAAAAGGTGCCGGAACTCCGTTCTGAGTGTTCTATGAGAAAGAAAGCCCTGATGTTATCAAGAAGTGATAAGCTAAAGGCATATATTTTATCAGCACTAGGTATTTTTTCCAGAGTTCCAGTTTCATTTCTTAAAAGTAAGAGAAAACAGTAATGGAAGGCCCGTGAATTAATGATTATATTATTTTGGAAGACTGGGTTAGTTCTTGTCAAGGAGAAGGTTAAAAATAGTTGGTGCACAGTATAATGTGCTGAGTTGTTAGAGAAATGGCAAAATGTATAATGATGACTGTGCTCCAGAACTGAAGATACCTCAAGTGGCAAAAGTCAAAAGATCTAAATTTTTCAGAAGAAGAAGAAGAAGAAGAAGAAGAAGAAGAAGAAGAAGAAGAAGAAGAAGAAGAAGAAGAAGAAGAAGAAGAAGAAGAAGAAGAAGAAGAAGAAGAAGAAGAAGAAGAAGAAGAAGAGGAGGAGGAGGAGGAGGAGGAGGAGGAGGAGGAGGAGGAGGAGGAGGAGGATATGGTAGGGGAAGAATATTGTTTCTTTAGTATCAGATTGATTCAACTACAATAATCTCCAAGATATGTCAGCATACTGCAAAAAAATTGCCATTTAAGAAATATATTATAATTAATTAATTAATCATGTGACATTAAGTTGATGTTGATTCCTAACGACCAAATGGATAGCTTTTCTTCAGTAATGCCAGAATACCTACAGAAGGGGATCCCCCCCTTTTTTTTTGCTCAATGACTTTTTTTTCTGCAGTCCTTAGATCCTTAGACCCTCTCTACCATGGACAAAAAAAGGAGAGTTCTACCTCTAAAAGGGTAGAGTTGAAAAAATGTTTAGTAAATCATCTGCCATTCCAGGAAGCATCAAGAAACAAGCCTCTATTAAAAAAAACTAAAAACTAAAGAGGCATAGAATTTTGCTTGTTTTTCTAGATAAGTGTAGAAAATCCCTCACCAGACCCAATATAGATTTATAAGGAGAAAAAAAAAACAGTCTGAAAATTTTCCAGGCTAGAAATCTGTCCCTGAAAACAGGATGTTAAATAGGATGGACCGATTCTGGTCTGCTCATTCATGCTGACCCTTTGTTCATATAGTCACTATCTGTATGGCTACAGTTGTATGTCATAGGAATGCATTATTAGGAGTGCAGGTGGTCCTTGACTTACAACCGTTCATTTAGTGACCACTTGAAGTTACAACGGCACTGAAAAAAGTGACTTATGACCATTTTTCTCAGTTGCGACTGTTGCAGCATCCCCAAGGTCAAGTGTTCAAAATTCAGAGGCTTGGCATTTGGTTCATACTAATGACGGTTGCAGTGTCCCAGGATCATGTGATCCCCTTTTGCAACCTTCTGACAAGCAAAGTGAATGGGGAAGCCAGATTCACTTAACAGCCATGTTACTAATTTAACAACTGCAGCGATTCACTTAACAACTGTGGCAAGAAAGGTCGTAAAATGGGGCAAAGCTCACTTATCAACTGTTTCACTTAGCAGTGGAAATTTTGGGGTAAATTTTGGTCATAAGTTAGGGACTACCTATAGTGTCCTGTTTTTGCATTTCTCAGTAATAATATCAGAAAGCCTCCTGGTCTATAGCAGAGGTTCCCAGCCTTTTGGGCACCAGGGGCCGGTTCCGTGGAGAGAGGGTTTTTTCACGGACTGGAGGGGGCGTGGTTTTGTGTGCTGCCTGCATCCTGCAGATGTTTCCATGGACTGGCTTCTGGCATGCCGCGGACCGGTACCGGTCCATGGACCAGGTCATGGGGACCCCTGGTCTATAGCCAGCCAATAAATGAGATGAGCAAATTGAAGTGAATAGAAGTCAAATAAAAATAGAAGAATAGCTGTTTTTTTTAAAAAAAGCCAGTAGTGAAGTACAAGGGTAAAAATGTAAAATAGTCTGTGGAATTATAGGGCACCTATGGCTAGAGATGAACCTCTGAAGGCTGAGCACTTTGTCACTAATGAAAAGGCCAATGTATGCTTAAGCAGATTTTGTTTTGGCCCTGGAACAGCAGATTGTATTTTCTGTCTCGTTTGCTTTCAATATATTAGTCCTAATGAATCCATTACCTGTATGTCCATCACCATGATAGACCAAATCCTGGCTGTGAGTGATGGCATTCCCTTTTGAAAAAAAAATTAAAACATAGTCACTGCTTTTGCAGAATGTAGAATTGTTTATGGGGAATGAAGATGTTAGTGGTTCTTCCCCCTTAAGATCAAAAATGAATGTTTATGTCTTCTTTCTGCCTGCTGCTTGGGAAAGGTATGAAAGGAACTCATCAGGTTGGTCCTGGAGCAAGTGACATCTTGTCTAAAATCTTCCTATACTTGGTGGCAATTTTAGTTTCCTTACACGTAGCCCTCGACTTACAGTATAATCATTCACTGAATGACCGTTCAAAATTACAACGGCACCGAATAAAGTGACTTTTCGTCTGGTCCTCCCTGTTACAAGTATCTCAGCATCCCATGATCAAAATTTGGGTGCTATGCAACTGGCAGGGTTTTTTTTGTGATGATTGCAGCATCCTTAGTCATGGAATCACCTTTTGTGACTTTCCCAGGGGGCAAGCAAAGTCAATGGGAGAAGCTGGATTTGTTTAGCCACCTCATGATTCACTTAACAACTGCAGTGATAACAACTGTAGTAAAAAAGGGGTGTTTTTTTTGCAAAATTGGGCATATCTCGCTTAGCAACTGCCTTGCTTAGCAATGGAAATTTCAGTCCTAATTGTGGTCATATGTCAAGGACTACTTGTATAGTAGCTAATCAAGAGAATGGAGAAAGGGAAGGGGTGGGGTTTTTTTTAGAATGGATTTATCCCAGGTTTTTAAATATATACTCTCTACATATTTACAGATTATTTTAACAAGCTGTTCAGAAATGGTAAAAAATATTCCTAACAATTATCAGATCAGAAATAAATTTAATTTGTTTTTTTTTTGTTCATGTTTCAGAAAGGTTAACACCACAGCAACAACATAACAGGATGCCAGTTTTAGATGGGCTTCTAAAGTGACATTGAAGGATACCGTATATAAGCAATGCTCTGACAATGATTAGCAAACATACAGCAGTCAGGAGTTCCAATTTTGCCTCTCATGTTTGGAAAGGAGATGCTACCCTTCTTGTTGTTACTGGTATCCTTCTTTGAAAATGGAAGACTGAGGCATGGTAGCTCATCTAAGGTCCTTGCAGGAGTCATAGTTTAGCAAGAAGCTTCCTGGTTCATCATCGCTCAGCTCTCTAAATCATGGGTCTTGCAACCTGCCCGCTCGCTGTTCTTTACAGGAATTTAATGGACTTTGCACCGTGGTAGCAAGGAACTTTAATTGGGGGCCTGGTCTCTGGATCTTGTCATACTGCACCAAATAAACAGGCTGGGCTGAAGGCACAGAGAGGATTCCCAAGGGGCATCACATCTGAAGAAAAGTTTCCAGGTGACTGAGCATGGTCTATTAGGTTCACTTTGTTGAAATTACAGAAAACCAGTTCCTGAAATCTAATCTAACAACAACAAAAAAAGTAAGGGAAAAAATTGTAGGTACTGGAGCAAAGCTGCTGTGGAGAATGTAAGATGGGCTCAGAAAATCCAAGCTAACTATTCTTAAGGCAGAGTTTTACTTTAAATCCTATCCTCATTCACATCCATCCACATTCCTCTCTCTCTCTCTCTCTCTCTCTCTCTCTCTCTCTGTCTCTCTCTCTCTCTCTCTCTCTCTCTCTCTCTCTCTCTCTCTGTGTGTGTGTGTGTGTGTGTGTGTGAGAGAGAGAGAGAGAGAGAGAGAGAGAAATGACAGCATAGATAACATAAAAAGTGCACTTTTTAAGAAAAGCCTGAAAGAGAATAATAGTATCAGTAAAGTCTATTCCATCATTGTATCATTTGGGAAGAGAAAATATAATCAAGCAAATGCTTGGTGAGAAACAAAGTCCCTCATTAAAAATCTTGTTTGTTGGGCCTCAGTAAGCCATTATTTTTTACTTGCCATCTTCTTTTTTTAATTTAGGGTAGATAAAATAAACATTTATGCAGTTCTTATGACAGCTGTGACCACATTGCAAATCTGTGCTGGATCATGGAAGAGAATCTCGTGAATATCACAAGATCATTTACATATGCTTCATTGGCTACGAGAAAGCCTTCAATTGTGTTGATCATGCAAAATTATGGAGAACCCTGCAACACCTGGAGGTATCAGCAAACCTGGTCAAGTTGGTACAATCACTGTATACAGATCAGGAAGCCACTATTCGAGGACCATATAGAAACACTGATTGGTTTAAGATAGAGAAAGGAGTGCAACAAAGTTGCATTCTCTCCTCTTTCTTATTCAGGTATGCTGAAATGATCACAAGGAAGCTAGATGTTGAAGAATCAAAAATTAGGGTAAAGATTGGTGGAAGAAATGTCAACAATCTTTTGATATGCTGATGATACAACTCTCCTCTCAGAATCTAGAGAAGGCCTGAAACATCTGATCGAGAAAATCAAAGAAGAGAGTGAGAATTTTCATCTCTTTTTGAACATCAAAATGCTACTGCAAGGAAGGGAAGCATCAAAATACAAACAAAAGGTGAAGATATAGAATGTGTGAAAAAATTCACTTTCGCAGGATCGCAGATCACTCAAAGTGGTGAATGCACTACAGAAAGCTACCTAAGGTTGGGAAAATTAGAGCTTAAAAAAGAAAGACAGGAAAAAAAATCTACTCAGTTGAGCTGTGATGCTGGAGAAGCTTCCTGCATTTTCCTAATTCCTTATTAGGTGACTAACAAGCAAGTAGCAGAGTACATAACACCAGATATGTCACTGGAAGCAAAATCACGAAACTGCGTCCCGCTTCCTTTGGCCATATCATGCAGGGGAATTCACTGAAGAAAGCAATTATGTTTGGAAGAGTTGGCAAAAGGAAACCAGGCCATCAAAGGACACGGTGGTTTTATTTATTTATTATTTATTAATTTAATTTCTATACCGCCCTTCTCCCGAAGGACTCAGGGCGGTGTACAGGGCAATAAAATACAATAAAAATACAATATACAAAAGTTAAGATAAGAATTAAATAAAAAAGCCCAATTGCAATAAAAGTTAATTAAAAATTACAATTAAAATACCCCAAACCCATCAGACCAGGCCGGCTTGTTCAAATAGGTGAGTTTTCAGATCACGGCGGAAAGAGCAAAGGTCAGGAGCCATCCAGAGCTCAACATCCTCAAAGCTGACATTAGCTAGAGTGTAGAAAAACTCAAGCAGTGCAAGATTGGAAGATTTGGGGAGACCTGGTCCATAGAATGGACTGAATAATAATAATAATAACAACAACAACAACAGTAACAACAACAACAACTTTTTTTGTCTAACAATTGTTGATAAGAAAGACAAAAAAGTCTGGATAGTGGACGTAGCAGTGCCTGGAGACAGCAGAATAGATGAGAAAGAACTGGAGAAGATAACAAAATATAAAGACCTACAAATAGAAATAGAAAAACTGTGGCAAGGGCAAGCAAGGGTAGTACCAATAGTAATAGGTGCCTTGGGTGCAATCCCAAAACAACTGGACCACCACTTGAACACCATTGGCATTGACAAATTCGCCATTAGTCAATTGCAAAAGGCAGCCTTACTAGGAACTGCTTCCATCCTGTGACGATATCTGTAATACCCTCAAACATCCACATCTGCCTATCCCAGCTCCTTGGTAAGGACTCGATAGATAGACAAAAATGCCAAATCCAGTCTGAACATCTGGCTGACTGTGCAATGATAAATAATAATAATAATAATAGTAATGATGATGATGATGGTGGTGTTGGAAGGGACCTTGGAGGTCATCTAGTCCAACCCCTTGCTCAGGTAGGAAACCTATACCATTTCAGACAAATGGCTATCCAGACTCTTAAAAACTTTCACTAATGTTGTTCTCACTGTCAGGAAATTTCTCCTTAGTTTTAGGTTGCTTCTCTCCTTGATTAGTTTCCATCCGTTGCTTCTTGTCCTGCCTTCAGGCGCTTTGGAGAATAGCTTGACTCCCTCTTCTTTTTGGCAGCCCCTGAGACATTGGAACACTACTATCATGTCACCCCTCACCCTTCTCTTCATTAAACTAGAGTTACCCAATTCCAGCGACCGTTCCTTATATATTTTAGCTTCCAGTTCCCTGGATATCATCATCATCATCATCGTTGTCATTGTTGTCATTATTATCATCGTCGTTTTTACTTCTTAAATGAATACTATTATGTATAATTGTTATATTACATTTACAGACCATTCCATATGACTTGTCAATTCACAAACGCAGCACACATGACAAAAGCACAGTTAATGCCAATTAAATAAGCATAATATACAAATTATATAAACAAAACTGTGACCCCAAACAAAATAACATCAAGGTCTAACTATCCTCTGGAATAACTCCATTTTGAGCTGCTTCTGGAGGATAGTCCAAATGGGAGCCAACTGAATGTCCACTGGGAGGCTGTTCCAAATGTCCGATATCATCACTGAAAAGCAGCACCATAGACCTTCTCACCACCTAAAGTGAGGAACCTCTAGTAGCTTCTCCAAGATAGATCAAACTGGTTGGACCAATTCTAAGGAAGTTATATAAAACTCTAGAGGTTAGTACTAGTCCTTATAAATTGCACTGGAGGCACAGCATTGATGTTATGTGCTCCCATTAAGCAAAACTAGTTAATACATAGATCTCTCCTCTCCTGGAATAGCTTAGCCCATACTCTTGTCACCACCCTACAGCAATTTGCAACCATTACTGCTGCTTTATTGCCACTTGAGACTGGTAACTCCTTCCAGCTATTGATCACACACAAGTTGGTAACTTCTCATGTGGCCCCAATAGCATCTCCAACAGCTCCAGCGACCTTGGCACCTTCATTAGGTCAACAAAGAGCTCTGGCAAAACTGTAGGCAGCTCAGCAACTTTTTGACTAGCAATAAGTCTCCAGACGAAGCCCTTCTACCCTCTTCTTATTTTTGGCCTTCACTCCCACTCTCACTGTAACCTGTACATTTCTCACGCTACATTCATTTTTCCACACCTTTAACCAACTACCCTCTCTGGTATCATTCATGGTGAGCCTGTTTTCTTTTCCACAGGTTGCTACCATTAAGAAACAGCTAGAAGTTCATGGATGAATTATCAGCATTTCAACCAGCAGATTCTTCTGTCTTTGCAACTTTGTCTGAAATTTTTCCTTCGCTGCCATCAAACTTGTGTGATGCAAAGTATTTCCACATTTACGGATCTGAATTTTATTTTCTCTTGGGGTCATATAAGTTTCTATTTAGGTTAACTTTCCACACCTAAATTTCAATATTGAAAGCCAGAATTGGAAGTGCCTATGGCACTCTTATACATAGGTAAAGCTGGTAATTTCACCTTTTCATACATTGTCATTTTAATCTTTTGATTTGATTATAAAAAAGGAACAAAATTATCAGTTACACCTAATTATTTCACAAAGAAACAACAATGCTAAAGAAAAATCAGCAATAATTTGGATCCGGCAGGCTGATCTGTTGCTCTGTGATGCAAACATCCACAGCATGTTTCTTATTATCATCATGTTGATCATGCTCTTTTGTTCTATTTTTAAAAAAATGTATTATAAGTGATGGACAACAAATGTGTGGCAGGAGAACTCATGCTTCCTGAACATTTCCAGAATGCCTGCAGATAGCTGTCTGAAAATAAGTGTTATCCCTTACATGTGTAAGTATGGTCCCGACACCCATGCAGATGCCTTCAAAGCTCAGATGATAAAACTGTGATGAAAGCAGGGTTGCCCATCATTACTTTTTGGGAGCTCATGTATCAGAAAATCCCAAAGATCAAATCATCAGGTTTATTTAATTAAGGTAACTTAGAATAAGGCAAAATCATCATGATTCAACAGCCATCCTGCATACTTTACCACAATGAACAAATAAGCTGGAGCAGAGAAACCTCTTAGTGGTAAATGATTAACCATCTTCAAAATGCTTTTGAAATGATTCCATGTTCATAATTACATAGTTGTTTGATATACAAAAGTCCACTCAGCAAGCTCATTCATGTAGGTTCCTACCTCCATGCCAAATCCATCTTCTTAAGAGTATATTTGTTGTTTGCCGTTGAGATAAGACACTTAGCTCAAACAACAGTTCACTTTCATTATCTTGTTTTACTGCAGCAATCACATGGCTGGTTGGAATCTCAGTGTAACAAACAGAGAATACGATAAGCCTCTCCAGAGTTTAAATCCAAGAGATAGTTGAGTGTGGCAATGTTTGTTCATTGCTATTTATTATCTGTAGTAGCATCATGTTAAAGTGTAGGGTTTCCCCCCCCCCTCTAATCTGGGAATTCAGTACAAATGTAGAGATAAAATGTATTGTGTTCAGTAAGTGCATACAGGATTGCACCCTAGTCTTCAAATTTTGGTCACTTAGATTTTTAAACAGGTAAATAAATGATAATGAAATAATATTGTCAGAAGGAATCAGAAACAGATATTTCAAATCCCTCCATCTGTGCAAGAATATATAAAATAATAAATTTCCCACAAAATATTTGAAAAGGTATTTACTACTTTAGGACACATTTAGTACATTTGGCTCCCCCCCCCATAATGCTATCTCATCCTTCTTTCAAAAAATTTAAGGTGGTCCCAAAGGTGCTTTTTCAAAAGGCAACTGGACTTTCTTTGTTCTTCTGAACTGAAACTGAAGAACTGAAGAAGCTTCTTGGATGAGAAATGAAAGATCTTCAAAGAAAAACCAAGGAAATCCAGTTAACTTTTGAAAAAGCCCCTTTGGGACACCATGACCTGGATGACTGCGAATCTCCATAGACATTCAGGGCACTGATCAAATATTTGATCAAATGAAGTGAGGCATATTAGGATAAGAATTCCTAAATAGTCCAAAAAGATTCTTGTGGCTGTGCAGTTTTATCCTCTTTTATACACTTGAATGCTCTTCTACAACATACTTATAGCTTTAATTTAGAATCATATATAGGATTTTAGGGTGAGTAATTCCTTTATGAGATCCAATAAAAAATGGCATTGGTACTGTGCAACAGAATAATTCCAGAACACAGGCAAATGGGATGGCATGTAAGGAATTTTTCCAAAATTAGGTCAGGAATTTTAGCCATGAAATCTGCAATTTAATACCAGTCTCAAGGAGAAGATTTTTATATCAGTGCAGAGTCAATGGCAAAAATGAGGTAAAGATCAGAGGAATCTGCGGCTATGCCAAACTGGCAGCCATTTTTCCACTGTTTTGCCCACTTTAAAACAAGCTCTTTTATTCAGCTGAATTTTGGGACTGGGATGAATTTTCATTTGAGGAAAAAAAATGGGGACAGCTGACATTTTATGCTATTATTTTATCTTTTTAAAATGTCATTATTATTAATTAATTATCTATTAATTCTCCAAATACATGAAAGGGAAGAACAGAGTTGGAATAATAATGAAGTTGGAAGGGACCTTGGAGGTCATCTAGTCCAACCCCCTGCTCAGGCAGGAAACCCTATACCATTTCAGACAAATGGTTGTCCAATCTCTTCTTAAAACCTCCAGTGTTGGAGCATTTACAACTTCTGGAGGCAAGTCGTTCCACTGATTAATTGTTCTAACTGTCAGGAAATTTCTCCTTAGTTCTAGGTTGCTTTTCTCCTTGATTAACATGAGATTGATATGCATGAGATTTCTTCGATACAGAGGTATATAGATATAGAAGAATGTGCAAAAGTGTACAAATAATTGAAGATTTGCCATGTGGAAAGATCTCTTTTGTTGATAGAACAACAAGAACAAAAACAGTTTTGGAAGTTTTATAAAGGGTCTTAGAGAAGCAAAAATATTCTCTGTATTTCTCCCTGGCCCTTTGAATACACAATTCAAGAAAGGAAGAAAAGGCACATAATAGAATTAGTTATAATTGCTGCTTTATTAAAAAAATTCAAATGAAATGTTTGTGAGTGGATTTTCTTTGGAGTAAATAATATTCATAGTAAGTGAGTGAGCTGTTGGCTAGACTATAGGATAGGAAGACAGATAATGCTACTTATAAAAAGGTATGGGACAGATGATGGCATTATTCATATTTTAAATTAACGTGGCACTACTAAAAGTACTTCATTGCCAGTGACTGATATTGCCCTATATCCCAAACTGGAACACTGCAATCGTAGCAGCATTTTTTTCAATTGATGTGCTTGTTTTGGCAGAAAGTGACAATAAACTCTATGATCCATGTAATCAGTGTTGTATGGCAGTGGCTTTTCAGCTTGAACCTAGGACCATTCCTATGTGGTTTACTATTTCAGTATAGCCCCTTTTAGATTCAAATCAGATGAGCATCAAGACAAGTTATTAATTGCTTGAGAGCTTAGTAGCCATCTATGTCAATCTTTCAGAGAAGTGGTAACTTTGGTTTCTGTAACTTTTGAGCTAGGTGACTTGTGCAACCCCTGACAATCTAATGGAGTCTTTAAGTAAATTTAATAGTAATGGTGAGATAGTACTGAGAAGAGGAGCCCTGGGCAAGATGGTTGCAGTAGTTACCTATATCTTTATTTTCCCAAAATCTTTCTGTGCCCTTTTTCCTCTGGAGACATGAAGATAGTGGTAGTTCCTGACACCCATACTAATTCTTCCAAGAATTAACTTGTTAGCTTGTATAACAACCACATTATCATCATAATTGGGTTTAAATAGGTGGGTTGGGTACATGAGGTCTGGCACTCATCCTGCTTAGTTGAGTTCTGATGCTGAGTTTGGTTTTCCAAATAGTTTCATGGAGCTCTTCTATTTCTATTTGAACCAATCTTCCAAATGTAAGGAAGGAAGGAGAAGCTGCTCAGTAGATTCCAGGTTCTGTTAGTTTACAGTGAAAGATGTAGAAATTACATAGTTTGAATCACATTCCTCTGGTGTCATTTTTGTGTAACGTGGCATTTTTGGCTCTGTTGCTGTTATTACTATTGTTATCCTTGGTATGGTGACATTGTTCAGTAGGTGGTGTTCCTTCGAGAGCAGGGCATTGGAATTTTATTTCAATGTGTACCATTGTGTATACAGGTAAATGACAATAATAGTTATCTTGTCATATAGCATAGCATAGCATAGTATATGTATTTATTATCACATGTCACATATCACATATCATATATCTAGAGACGATGTTAAGGGGAGAGATAGTCCAGCTTATCCCCATAAGTGCTATAATTCCACTGTTATGGATAAGATATTATTGATTCTTGTCCAGAATTAGGCTCACTTCTGTATGTGCAAAGAACACCAGAAGGATGTTGTGAAATGCCATTTATTAGGGCTAAATGAAATGTAACAGCAACCATAATCCATGTCTGATTTTTATAAATGTAAAGTGTATATAATGCATAGTGAAAAGCCATAATTCACTGAATTTTATTGCAGGAATCATATGTAAGGCAGGCATTATTTTGTGCTAGAGAGGGAATCTAACCATAACTTGAGATATCCTCAAAATTGCAACTTACTTTCTTTCTTTCTTCCTTCCTTCCTTCCTTCCTTCCTTCCTTCCTTCCTTCCTTCCTTCCTTCCTTCCTTCCTTCCTTCCTTCCTCTTTGGATCAGTATTTGGGTGACAGAAAATGGTGTCTGCACTAAGAAGTCAAATAATCTCGTCCAGAAGAAGGCAATAGCAAGCCATTTTCATTTTGCTATCAGGAAAAATTCACAGACCAAAATTCATAAAGTTCCAAGAAAGTGCCCTTGTCTCAAGGAGTCTTTACTTTGTAAGTGGAACATGTATATTGCCCTTGATATTTCATGCAGATTACTATATTGACAGATTTAATGAAGTAATTCTTTTGGGTGGCTAACAATGCATACATTAAATAATATTGGAAATTCATATTGTCACTGACATTGTCAAATAGTATGATATATTTGTGTTTAGTAAGAGTCAAATTGAAATCATATGCAAAATCTTCATTTTCCCAGTCTTCCTTTCAGTTGTCAATAAAAGAGATAATCATTCTGCCCATTTAAAGTTATATAAGTCACCAGCATCACTATTTATATTAATTAATGATTCTAGATATTGTGTTGGTATTTTGGTGATTCTGTAGAAAGAGCATTACAGTTTTAATACTGGAAAACATAAAGAGGCATTTAGTTGTATGTGTGTATACGTCTTTCAGAAAAAAGCTCCTTGAAGAGACAATAGATATGTAGCTAAATAGCTTAGATAGCTACAAAAATAGAGATATATAATTGAAACAGTAGGTGTGTGTTTAAATGGACTCCGGAAGATGGTAGAGGACAGGAAGGCCTGAAGGAACGTTGTCCATGGGGTCGCAATGGGTCAGACATGACTTTGCAACTAACAACAACAACAACAACAACAATTGAAGCTTGACTGGTTTGGTCTTTAGGCATGTATTGTGACTTTTCTATTCTGTAGGATTTTGTAGGATCAAATGCCTTCCTACAATCTCTGTCCCTCACCCCACACATTAAAATAATGATTAAAATCACACATAAGCATTAGGGACCTTCATGATAAATGAATGATTAACACACATGGCAGGGAAAAAATGGAATATCAAAAGTGGTCTAGCTGTTTCTGTGTACTATTCTGCATTAAGTGGACTCTGCTTCTAACAAAGGTCTGCAGTAACCTGGATTGAAATCACCATTCTTTTTTTTTTTTTAGAGGGCATCTGGAGTCCATCAAACGCTAATGGTGTTCATTCATCGCTAAACTAGGCTGGCTTAGAACCAATGATCCAGAGGCAAAAAGCTTTCCTAACCCATAACCAATCTCCCGAAGTCACCCAGACTCTTACGGTTCACTCATTTTTTCTGCTTTCGTAGTTCTCATAAGTTACAGTAATTTTTCTTCTCCTATGCCTAACATGATAATCTTTCTTCTACATATCTCCCTTTGACTTTCTTGACAGTAAGGGTGACAAACACCTTTCACACTCCATCCCATCTCCAATTTTTATGCAGGTATTAGTGAGGAGTAGGAAATAAGAACATCAAAAGCTCATGACGTGGAAGGTACTAAACGTTTGCACTTGCAAATAGTTCTCTCTGTGTTCCTTAAACCTTCCATTTTTATCATGAGATGAGTGCTAGCCAGCAATATGACAAATATGGTAGCTCTGGTAGAGGGGCAAAGAAAGGAAGAGTTTTCTTTAGATGACCTGGGCAACAATAGGGTGAATCAAAGAAATTTGGAGCTAACTGCAACTTCATAAAAATCTAGTCTGGTCCAGCTCTCATCTACTTCAATGTAACATATAAACTACAGGTAATTCCTCAACTTACAACTGCTATTAAGCCAAAAAATTCTGTTGCTAAGCGAGGCAGTTGTTAAGTGAGCTTTGCCCCATTTTGTAAGCTTTCTTGCCACAGTTGTTAAGTGAATCACTGCAGTAGTTGAATTAGTAAAACTGTTGTTAAGTGAGTCTGGGTTATCCATTGACTTGGCTTGTCGCACAAGTTATCACATGACACCAGGACACTGCAACCATCGTAAATATGAGTCAGTTGCCAAGCATCTGATTTTTGATCATGTGACCGTGGGAATACTGCAACTGTCGTAAGTGTGAAAAATGGTCATAAATAACTTTTTTCAATGCTGTTGTAACTTCGAACTCTCTCTGCTGTATGTCAGGGACTACTGTACTCTATCCTATCCCAAATAGAAGGCAAATCAGCCTTGTTAGGTACCTTCAGAAAAAATGAATGCTGTCAAGACAATGTGTACAGTATTGGAACCTAGGATGGTTCTCTTTTCACCCAATGGCTTTAGCCCTGGCTAACCTCTGGCTAACCTCTTTCACATACTTGGAAATCTCCCCTAAACCTTGTGTTCTTTTCTTCAAGCCCAGCTCTTTAATCTTTTGTCAGAAGAATGGCAAGCAGTGGTTTTTTTTTCTTATAATAAGCTAGCTGGTTTTGATAATTCCCCTCCCCCCCATTATTTCTTTATCAACGGGCAAAACAGAGACTGTCAAATTCCTCATGGCATACTTTTCCTCTCTAGATTAAACAACAACAACAACAATTTTTCCTTCACAAAGTATAAGCTTGTAAAAAGAAAGGGTGTTTGTTCTTTATAGCAGACCCAAGACTTTCAGATAAACCTATGTAGTAATAACTAAAATATATGAACTGTTTGCAGTCCTTCCCCTGCTTCAATCCC